>NW_028262340.1:751562-901875 GCF_047370975.1 Nipponia nippon
GATTAAAATGCAATAAAATGTTTGCCTTCTGCTGCTGAGCAAGAAGTGTGGCATGTGTTTTGCTGAGGTAGCAGAAGTGGTTGTGTTCACTGAATGAGCAGCTAATGAAAAGCATTTCAAGCAGGAAGCAACGCTGATGAAGATTACGAGCCTGCTTAGATCTCAGAGAATGAAATGGCCTGGGCTGGATACTCCTGTTTTACACCTGATTTTGCATTGATCAAAGAGGATTTACTCTGCTTTACACCAGTGTGGAAAGAGTGGGAGCACCACCCTGTGCCAGAAGCTGCTCGGGAACATCCCCCTGCCAGGGCTACCTGTCAGCAGAAAAAATCTTTTCTGCAGCCCTGGACAGGGCAGCTCAGGCAGATCACAGCCCAGAGTGAAATCAATCTGGCAGCAGCCATTTGTGCTGAAGCCAGTCCCACGGGAGCAGCCGCTGAGAGGCAGGAGCTTCCGATCATGCTAATTCCTCCTGGGCGCTGGACTTGCGGGGTTGCAAACAGTGCTGGATCAGCTAAAAGGATGGCTTTTATTCGGGTGCCTTTGTGTCCTCTTTCCCTCCTGTTGCTGTTATTAGTCAACGTCCATGGGTAGGCACAGGTCCCTGTTGTGCTCAGATGTTGTAGTCATAGGAGCAGGCAGCAGCTCCTGCCTTGGAGAGTGTGCATGGTAAATGAGTCAAGGCCGATGCAGGCTGTGGGACAGGACTAGGGGCAGGCACCGGCAGGGAAGCCCAGGATGGTAGCACTCTTCTGGGAGACAGAGGGGCATCGGATGCTCACCTTTCTCAGCTCTGTTCATCCCTGATATCAATTGTCTTCTCCTGAGGTAGAACTGAGCTGCCAGCATGTGACAACATGTGATGTGAGTACAGCCACTGTTTCTCAAATTGTGTGACATAGAAAGTGCTAATAAAGCTTGGAAAATCCATGAGGCTATGTTTAGGTTGGGGAACAAAGCAGGGAAGCATACCGGGAAAGCTTGCATTTGGTACCTTTACGTGAAGCTCTGAAAATGAGGGGAGAGAAAAACAAGGTGTCCCAGCCTGCCAGGTAGAAATTGAGAAGCCCATTCCTGTTGGGAAAGGGAGTGGGAAGAGAGCTCAGGAATGACACAACACACAGCAAGAGATCCTGCCTTGAAGAAGAGGCAGGGAGAAGTTGTGGCTGAGGCTGTGGTACACAATCAGCCTCAGGATGCCCACGTCTCCCCGGCCACCAGCCATGCAGCTCCCCTGGGCTGTCCTGTGGGGTCAGGCAGGGGACTGGTCCAGCATTCAAGGGTTTTTTTGTAGATTTGTTTTCAGGCAGATCAAGCCTCTGACCCAGTTCCCCAGTGGAGGGAGCATCACTGTCAGACTGGGCAGCCCCCACATTATAGAATCACAGAATCGTTTAGGTTGGAAAAGACCCTTAAGATCATCAAGTCCAACCGTTAACCTAGCACTGCCAAGTCCACCACTCAACCATGGCCCTAAGCACTACACCTACACATCTTTTAAACACCTGCAGGGATGGGGACTCAACCCCTGCCCTGGGCAGCCTGTGCCAGGGCCTGACAGCCCTTTCAGTGAGGAAATTTTTCCTAACATCCAACCTAAACCTGCCCTGGTGCAGCTTTAGGCCATTTCCTCTCGTCCTATCGCTTGTTACTGGGGAGAAGAGACTGACTCCTACCTCACTACAGCCTCCTTTCAGGCAGCTGCAGAGAGCGATGAGGGCTCCCCTCAGCCTCCTCTTCTCCAGGCTGAGCCCCCCCAGCTCCCCCAGCCGCTCCTCCCCAGCCTTGTGCTCCAGCCCCTGCCCCAGCCTCGCTGCCCTGCTCTGGCCACGCTCCAGCCCCTCCATGGCCTTCTTGGGGTGAGGGGCCCAGCACTGAGCACAGGATTCGAGATGCGGCCTCACCAGTGGCGAGTACTGCCCTTGAACAGCTTTGGCAGAAGGTGGCATCAAGGAGACAAGAGCTGACTTTGTGGCAGGTACCTTCAAAGCCTGTGTTTTCTTTCATGACTTGTTTCTGATTACACAGTCAACTCATCACTTAGCTTGAATGCATTTGTGTCCCATTTTAAACATTAGTAACACAATGGGGGTTCCCAGGAGCAGTTTGTGGCACATACAAGGCTGGGAGCACTGGGGGCCAGCGTGCTTCCCATCAGCCAGCAAGTCAGCTGGAAAGACCAAAGGTCTTGAGGAAAGGTATTGCTGGAGGGTGTGGACCAGGGCCATTCTGGGGCAGAGCAGGTGATGGAGACACAACCCATGACAACAAATAAGCCCGTTTTGTTTTAGGGAACCCTTTGGAAGTCAGTAGCAAGCTTGACCTTTGAGTGCCACCATGTGCAAGTGTTTCCCTGTTGGGCTTGGGGTGCAAGAGCAAGGCTGCCTCTGGGTGTAAGAGGTGTAGGGAGGTGGTGTCAGGGTGGGTGCTGGTGTCCAGCAGGGCTGCTTGCCCACTGTCTTTGGTCTGCAGGTTCATGGCCACTGTGAATTTAACTGCCCTGAGGGGTAAAGACCATCAGTCAGCTTCTGTCTTCCTTCTCTACAGAGAAATTTTCAATGGTAGAATTTGCTTCAGTACCTTATTATTGCTCAACATATTCTTTTAGAGGTGGTCTTTCTGCTCACACCCCTAGTTGAAGTAGGGTGGCTTGGTCAGGGAAGAGTGAGATGCTCCAGGGAAGTCGTGCCCTGAGATGGACTCTGATTTCTGGTGAGGTGTCTAGGACTTTGCTAATTTTTCCCCAGAATGATTCAGAAGCCAGCAGCATATCTGAGAGCAGCATCCGCCTGGGGCCTAACCGTGATCGTTACTGATATTTTGTTTATTCTTGGTGCTAGTAAAACCCACTGTCTCTCTCTTGGCAAAAAAGCATGGGTTGCTCTTCAAACATGGGACTATAAAAAAATGTCTTCACTCTGAAATCACCTCCTGCCTTACTGGATGCATGCAAAACAGCCTCCATGTGCAGTCAATGATGGCTGGAAGCTTCATTGACACCTCATTAAGAATTTCCTGCAGGGCTGGGTAAATGAAGGAGACACGAACTGACCAAGTTTGAGCTGTTCTGTATCCTCACAGCACTGCATGGCTGTGCTGCTCCCAAAAGCATCCACAGAGGTTGGGTTGGGGTAGCCAAATGCTGGCAGAGTGCATTGTGCATGCCTGTCCGATCCGCCTTGGGGGGGCAGGGCTGTGATCCTTACAATACTCTCCAGACTCTTCTACAGCATGTCTACAAGTCTCTTCTAGGCAGCATATTACAAAATCATATGTGTGTACAAACTTGTTTGGATAGATATTCCCTGCCTCATCTTTTCCCGCTCCCTTCAGGGGTTCACATTGCAAACCCTAGCGTGCTGAGGATGGGCACAGTGCCTTTGCAGGCTAAAAGTTGGCAAGGATCCATGCATTGTAAATTCTCAGCTCAGCCAAAGCCCCAGAAGGATTCCTGGTAAAACAAGAGCAGGCCTGTCTGCTTAGCCTGACGCTAAGAGATACCAACATCAAGAGCGGGGTAGCAAAGCACATCTAATGGATGGAACAACACATTCCTAGGGTTACTCACATTCAAATCTTGCAAGACATACAATCACAGTCCAAAACAACAGTCCCTCCACAGTTTTGATTTCTTCAGCAGCCAGTGCAGCATTACACTGATGGTGCGTTTTGGCTAGTACCAGGCTGCCAGCTAAAAAGCATGTATGCTTTCTCATTCACACTTACACAAAAAGAAGGCCACCACTAAGAATATTGCTCACCCACGAGCCACGTCTTACACTGCCAGGTGTGCCAGGACCCAGGCCTGGAGAGCTGTAGCACTGCCCGCGCCAGATTCCACAGCTTGGCTGGGATCTGCTGCGGTGTGGTTGCACCTAGCATCCCATTAAGGCTCATTGCCTGGCTTCCTCTGCCTGCTTAATGGAAATGGTTATAGTTATCAGTTTGGCTGCACTTGCATGTTCCAACACCAACATGCTGGGTGGCTTTGTTAAACTGGTTAAACCAACCTGTGCTGCAGAGCACACGCTGGGGAAATTCAACTTGCCTGACTCCAGCTGTGAAAACGCCAGGCAGCTGGTCTAAGAAGGCTGTCTCGCATCCCTCTGCAATCAAGGGAGAAAGACAGAAACTCCTGAGGACAGCACCTTACTGATGTCAATTGCCAGCTTATCCCAGGTAATATTTGATGCAATCCTGGTGAGGCAGATAGGAACAGCAAATCCATTGGCAAGATTCTGGTGCTGCACAATCCCTCTGAAAACCTTCTGGTTAGCAGCTGAAATGTGACCATAACTCTTCCCTTCCAGACTCCATAATGTTCCCCAGACAACTGCCATCCCTTGAAGCCTTCATCTTACCAGCTAAACAGTCCAAGCCCATGTAGCATCTGCTCTAAGGGTTTCTTTTCCCATCATTACAATTGCAGTCCTCCTGTGCCTCAGTTGTCTTAAGAGTTTGTGTTTCGCTGACCAGATCTGGTCTTGCTGATGTCTTATACAATGTCTTTTGTAATTCTTTCTCTTCACTGGAGATACCTCTGCTGACACATTGGGATCACATTAGCTGTGTCATACTGATGGCTGCGGGGTTTCTGAAAGACCTCGTATCCCAGGCATTTCCAGCTTATGAGGACCTGGGTAATGTTTTTGCTGCCACTTGACTTTGCCAGTGCAGCTGAGCATCACCCAGTTTTGCATGTGTGAGGGACAGACACATGTAAGAAAGGGGGACGATACCCTGACTACTATGTTGTACAGCACTTTGACATGTCTGCCTCCGTATGGGTGCTGCCAAAAGCAGGGGCAAGTTGTTGGAGCCTCAGTCACCGGCCTGAGTCTGTTATGCTCAGTGATACTTGGAGAGAAGGACAGGTTGAAGCAAGTTAGCTTCCCCATTTCACCAAGATGAAGCCATTCAAGTTAACCCCAGGAGAAAGCTCTCAGTAGATTCCATCAGCCATGAATTATTTGGGTTTAGAGGGGTGCCTGGAGGTCTCTGGTCCAACCTCCTGCTGCAAGCAGGGCTCACATCAAATTGTTTAGGACCCTCAGTTGCTCAGGGCCTTGTTTTGAGTTTTGAAAATCTCCAAGAAAGGAGACTCCATCATCTTCCTGCGGAACCTCATAGAAGAGGGCAAAGAAGAGCGGTTGAGATGCCTCTTGGAAAAGATAGGACTCAAAAGTTCCCTGTGGGGGGAAGAACTAAGACAATTTCCCTAAACTTCAGCATTGCTGGACAGATTGGCAGCAGTATAAATTATAATTTATAGGTAATTTCTAAATATCATGCTTAATGTTTAATATCTAACCTGGACTATGTGTTGTGGGAACTCATGCATGGAGAACTGCAAGCTACCAACTGGAGAAGGTGCATGCACAGTGAATGTTTTCAAAGTATGAGGTCTGCGGAGTTTGATACCATCTTGAAAATGGCTCAGGATGTAAGGAAATACTTCCCTGAACCCAACAGAGAACTCAGCAGAGTTCTTCCTAGTGCCCACAAGAAGCAGAATGACTCTAGGTCCTCTCTGTGCCCATTTGCAAACTCTCAATCCATTTATTTGGTCTTCTACCATAAAGCTGGCTGGGCTGAGGACCATATCACGCTGCTCTTGAGCATGCGAACAGGCAACTCTCCCCTTCATCTTCCCTTGCTCCCACATTGGTGAAATCAAGAAATTTCCTTGCCACCTAGATCAGGGAAGGACAGAGATGTCCTGGGTATGAAGGGTATGAACAAGGAGAGGGCAGCATCTTCTAACTACTATGAACAAGTCAAAGTAGCTCTTGTGAAGCTGCCTCAGCCTCTGACAGGGCTTTGGGAGGCCACCATTCATGAGATCAACTTGCAGCATGTTAGGGCAGGAGAGAAAGATGGCTGGGGCTCTTTGGAGAGATAGGGTTGGGCTGGCATTGGCCCCGTCGGTGTTTGAGGTTGCTCTGTGTGTTCCTGAAGCTGGTGGTGTGGGCTCTCAGAAGACAGATTTGGGAGTAAGATAGCTTAGGGAGGGTGGAGACGTGCTGCAAACAGCCCCAGGCAGCTGGTTTTGTTGGTAGCTATGGACTGGCTTGGCTTGGGCACATTTCAATCTCTCAGGCCGCCACAGAGCTGTAAGTAAAACTAGTATTTTCAGGCTCTTATCAAGCAATGTGTGTTTGACCTGGGAAAAGCTTGGTGCTCTACTTTCTTTGGGCTGATCCTTCTCAGTCCCATGACCTGAAGCTGAGTGGGCAACTGGGGAAGGACAAGCAGCAAAATCGTCCATATTCCTCTGCTGCTCGTCAGAGAGTGGTGGAAGACAGGCAGCTGGCAGCACTGCTGGTGCCAGCTTGGAGCAGTGAGCTGGGCAGCCTGAGATCAGCCTGGGTCAACCTTGTGGGACAGCGGCTGCTGGGGTGGAGATCAGCAGATGTGGGCAGAGGCTTGGTGCAGACACTTGGTGGAGGAAGGGCATTTTTCTTCAGCACGTTCGCCCTTCAATCACCATTCAATAACCTTTACTGCCAGAAAGAAACATCCAGCACTGACAAAACCAGTGGCTTTTTGCTCCATCAGATTAGTCCCTGAAAAAATAGGCTGGTTGATAAGAGCTGGCTGTCCTGGGGATGCTGCCAGTGCCTGCCTCCATCAGTGCTGGGGAACAGCCTGGCGAGTCCAGGCGATGCCCCGTTCACAGTAGACTGGAAGAGGCTATTCCCTTCACTTACTATGGGGGTGGTGGATCATCCCCTTGGAGGATGGTGCTGTTAGCCATCTACATGGCGTGACAGCGGTTTTAGGAGTCCTCACTGCTGTGCCTGTGGCAGGTAGGGCAGTGGGAGAAGGGCAGCAGGACCTCCAGCCACATTTTTTACTCCCTCCCTTCATCTCCAAGGGTGAGGACCAGGCAGGGCTCTCCAGAGTCCCCATCACAGCAGCCAGAAGGGGAGGAGGATCTGGAGGTGATGCAGGACGGAGGCCATAGTCTGTGCGGTCCAGGCCAGCAAGGAGGGGTGCAGCAAGGACCGTGCCCTGAGCAACCAGCCCTGGGGAAGCAGCCAGGCTACACCTGCTTCCCACAGGCAGGATCGTACACTTGTGGTTTTAATGGAAAAAAATCAATGGGGACAATAGCCCATCAACACAGCCACCAGTGCTAATGAGAAATAAATCTGGTAGCAAACGTCACTGTGCAAGAGGGAGCTGTTTGGGAGACATTTCCATAGAGCCCAGTGATTGCTAGGCTTGTCTGTTTTCCAGTCTGCCCTGGTTTGTATAACTGTATGTGCACCAGATGTGGATGCTATTAGGAAATTGTGGAAGACAAGGGGCTGAAATATTTTTTATCTTAACTAAAAATACAATCAGAAAATTGTCATTATGATTGTGTCTTGAAAACCTGAGCTGCAAAACATTTGGCTCCTATCAAGGGCTGAAACAAAATATGCATTCAAATTAATTTTCAGATGCAAAAACATGTCTGATGGTGTGTGAGGATAGATGGCAAAGCTATCAGCACATGCCGTAACAACCAGAAAGGTTTGGTGTGCCCTAGAGAGAACAGGACACACATCAATGACCTGCGCGTTTACTTAGGAAGCCCTCGCCTTGGGAGTGGTGCAAAACTGAGAACAATTTGTTCAGATCCAGCTAAGAGCTGAAACTTGTTGTGGTTTTATGTGGGATGAGTTTGTGATGAACCTTGCTTATGGGTTGGGGGCATCCCCAGAGCCAAACAAGGGCTGGCTTGGCAGATTTTTGGCATTTTCAGCTGTAGCCAAGAATGAACGGCTGCTGGTCTCTGCTCTGGGGCTGAGCGCTGGAAATACCTCCCTGTGTACCCTCCTGTTTGCCTACATCTACCAAAGTCCAAAGTGGCAATATTCAAAAGAAATGAACTGTAAGGAACATGAATCACAGCCTTCCCCTGAAATGGTATTCATTGCTGCCAACATACTTGATACTGCCAAACCTTAATCAACCACTTTCTAAGTGGGCAGCAGAAGCCCCAAGCTCGTTGACAAACATGTTGGTTACACTCACTTTTTAACCGGTTCCTTGTGACGACTGATTTGAAGAGGCTCATTTCATGCTTGCAGTATTCTCTCATATTTACTCATCTTTCCCTTTTTATCTTCAGTGCTAATTTCAAAACTCCTGGCACCATTTTCTTGGTCCCTGGAGAAACCAATTAGCTTTTTAACCCATTGCTCTGTGCAGATCCCAGCTCGTTCTCCTTTTGACACATGCATTTGACACTGAACTCTGGTTACATCTTGATTTCAAGCGCCTTTCCCAGTTCTCCATCAGGACATATCTTGCCAACAAAAAGCGGAGATCAGTTTTGATATCAGTCCCGATGCTGCTGCTTAGATATCTGTTAAATCTGCTGCATCCGATGAATTTTGGTAAAAAAAAAACAACCAAACAAATTCAGGACAGAGCTATAATCCCAGAGTCCCAGCCCTGTCTCTGGTACAGGCAACCCAACCTAATTCAGTGTGTTTTTCTTGCAGAACTGCTTTTCACAGATAGAATTTAATACAATCACAATTTTTACAAAGTCTACAAGACTCAGCTGTTGTGCTGGCCAGTGGTCTCACTAGGCCTGAATCTCTTGGCCATCTTCTCTGCTCATGAAGCCACTGCTGTTCCCCAGGCTGGTGATTTTCTCATTTCCCATATTTCTCTGACAGCTGTGGACCAGTTATTTCCATGGCACCAGGGAATTCCTCCCGTGTATCTATATGGTTTTCATGGTGTCAGCTCCAGGTTACACGACTTATGGCAGGATCAGAGGTTTGTTTTACTGGCTTGCTTCTGGAGTGGTGATGGACCTTCATTCTTTGTACTGGTGCCACTTTTTGAGAGAAGTAACACATTCCCAAGATTCCACGTGGGCCAGTAGGGCCACTCACACAGAGACCTGTTGGATGAGTGCTCAAGGATGGGAAATGCGGCCAGCTGGGCAGGGAGGAGGGGGGGGAATGGGTGAAGAGGAGAGGGTGGACTCAATACCTTGCTAGCTCCAGGGTCCAAGCTCTTGGCTGCCTGACTACCAACAATGAAATGTGGCTTGCTGTCACCTACAGTGAAGTCTGAGAGGTAGATAACTCTTGTCCTGTTCTTGGTTATAATCTATTTACAACTTCTCTATGGAGAACAGGACTAGTAAGCTGTTCTTTGTGTCACTGACATTGTAGAGCAAAGGCTTACAAAGCTTACAAAACTGTTTTGAAGCCAATATGCTGTCATCCCTGCACACTTCCAGCCTTCAACTATCACAACTTCTCCCCCTCAGGGGTATGAGACAGGCGGTCTTCATCACCCTGTGCTGATCATTATCTTAGGAGCAGCAGCTGTTGGGAGGCAATTGCCTGTTCCAGTATAATTAGAAATTGCTGCAAATCCAGGAGAAACTAAGACAAAATTCCCCTGTTCCCCAAACCTTTCAGAAATGGAAAGAAATTCTTGTCCCAAGAATAAGGAAATCCAGTGAGTTTGGTGGCCCAGCTCAAAAAGACCCTGTGCAATGGGTTCAGCTGGAAGAGCTAACCTGTGCCACCAGTGAAAGTGTGCTCATGTTGGTGGCAGCCAAGTCTGACGCAGCTGCATGCTCACCTCCCCCAGCTCACAAAGACTCACGAAGCTGGGGAAGGGTCTGGAGCACAAGGCTGGGGAGGAGCGGCTGGGGGAGCTGGGGGTGCTCAGCCTGGAGAAGAGGAGGCTGAGGGGAGCCCTCATCGCTCTCTGCAACTGCCTGAAAGGAGGCTGGAGCCAGGTGGGGATCGGTCTCTTCCCCCGAGTAACAAGTGATAGGACGAGAGGAAACGCCTCAAGTTGCACCAGGGAAGGTTTAGATTGGATGTTAGGAAAATTTTTTTCATCAAAAGGATTGTCAGGCCCTGGCACAGGCTGCCCAGGGCAGGGGTTGAGTCCCCATCCCTGGAGGTATTTAAAAGACGGGTAGACGTAGCGCTGAGGGACATGGTTTAGTGGTGGACTTGTCAGTGCTGGGTTAACGGTTGGACTTGATGATCTTAAAGGTCTTTTCCAACCTAAACGATTCTATGATTCTATGACTCAGCACAAAAAGCCACTTCTAAGCCTCTCCCCTTCTGAAAACACCTGCTTCACTTGGAAATCCATTCATCCGGTATATCCTGAATCCCTCCTTGATGTCGCATGGGGAAATCTCAACATCTTTGAGATAAGAACAAACCAGCTGCTCAGGGCTGAGGGTGAGTGACTCCTTTGGATGGGAGCACCCACTTCACTCCTTTCTGCTTGGTGCTCCCAAGGAAGGATCAGGTCCCCACTGTACTTGTCAACAGATGCTCTCCAGGAGGGTCAGCTCTCTGGAGAGGACTTCATACCTTGCCAGCACCCTCTGGCTTTGGCCATCTTTAGCATCCACTGAACCTTTCCATCCCCCATTTCCAGGTTCTCCAGGGTATTTTCAAGAGAGTTGAGTGTTACTGTGCTGTGTCAGCAATGTGGGTTATCCATTTCATCCTAGGGCACAGGCCATCTGGGTTTGCCAGGGACAGTCTTTGTTCTGAGTCATACAAAGCCTCATGCTTCTCACAAGCTGTAGCTTCACTGACCAGGCATTTTCAGAGGGCAGATCTCCTTGGAGCCCTCTTCCTAAAGGTGCATCAGACCCCATCTCTCGAATTCTCATGGGATTCACATCCCCCAGGAACCTCTTTTTTATAAATCCCATGGAATGGCAGCCTGCTCTGGAGGCATGTAGGGTCTCCATGCACCCATGAGAAGCCTTCACCCAGCCCACTGGTGAGAAGGGAAAAGCACCAAGCTCTGCTGGCAGTGTCTCAGGTGGGCTGCCCGCGGAAACCTGGTGGTGAGTCTCCAACCGTGAGACATACTGGGACTGTTGCATAGGTAATGATCAACTAGTATGTAACTTAGAGGTGCCTGTGAAGCCATGGAGGGTTGGGATGCCATCAGGGTGTCAGCTGATGATGTTTTCACTGGTGGCAATGTTGGTTTAAGGATTTTCCACCCCCTGGCTGCTCGTTCCTGCTGTAGCTTGGTGTCCTCTCTGCTGTGCAGGGTCCCTTCTGACCAGACCACTGAGATCAGCCAGGTGTATAAAAATAGTCCCTCCCAAATATTCTTTTTATGTGACCATGTAAGCCATCCAAATTTCCACACAGCTCCCCAGACAGCTGTATTGACACAACGGAAGGGGAGGGGGCAGGAATTTCTTAAACTGGCTTTGCCACTAAAAAAATGTTGGTGGCACCACACCCTCCAGCTGCCTGGGAAAAGAGTAGTCGGGAAGGTGGCAACTCAATCAGCCGCCTGGCAGGAGGGTGAGCCTGGTGTGAGAAACCAGCATATCACAAAGGCTTTGTGTATTCCAGCACCCGACAAGCTTCAACAACCTTTCATTTGCATTCTCACAAACAAGAAATCGGAGCCAAGCTGTAAATACCATAAATTTCCTAAACTGATTAGTTAGAAGGAAGGAAAGGGAGGGGATGAGGTGGGTTGAACTGCTTTGAGCATACCTACATGCTCAGGGCTGTCTGATGGCCCTGGCTTGTGCCTGGAGCTACAAGGACCAGAGGAGGGTCCATACTAGGGGCAGCATTAGGTGGGATGTGCCTGTCTCACAAAAGGGTTGTTCCTGATAAATAAATATTTTTTTCATGTATTTATTCAGAAATCTTCTACTGAAGTGCTCTGGAGTGGGGCTTGGTTGCATAAACCCACATTGCTGTATGCAAAATACACATTTGCCCCAAGTTTTGCCAAACGCATTTGTTTTCTCTCAGGAAAATGCAGATCAATGTGTCCTACCTGGGTTGCAGGGAATGTACTGCAGATGTTGGGTGCCTCATGATCTAGTTCAGTGCCCTTCTCCTAAGGAAAGCTACACATCCCACCATCCTTCCCAGCCATGACATTCCCAGGTTGCATAGCAGTGGCATGTTTTCTTTCCAGAAACTGGGGCTATAAGCTGGAGCTGTGTCCATCAGATTGTCCCTTGCAGCTTTTGGAGCTCTATTTATTTTTCCTTGCAGTTAATTTACAAGGTACCGAACCAGGTTGCCCCCTCCTTTAAACCAAAGGGACTAGGGGAAGCAGCAAAAGTTTTATGCTGGCAGTGGGACACACTACAGGGCATAAGCTCTCTTTCCACTGACAGTGTTTCAGGCTTGGATATGCTGCTAAAACCCCTCACTAGCTTACACCTAACTTGTTTTCACTGTGATATTTAAAGATTTCAAAAGCTTCACTATCACGTCTAGTTCCCACCCATTTGCCTTGCTCTGATAGCCCTAGGCATACCTAACATCTGAAGTCCCTAACTTTAGAAAGCTGGAGGTGCCCAGAAATTTTACCTGCAGTCCTACGGCCTTTCATGAAAGCTTCCTGTGGTCCTATCCAACATAAACTGTCCTATGATCCATGCTCACATGTCCCTAAAGAGTTTAAGCATTGAACATGCTCATCTCCGATACTACTGTGTGCTGGGAAAAGCAAGAGATGTGATCATAGTTTTGCAGCCAAGGACACAGTTGGCAGCATAAACAAAGAAAACATGATTTTGGATCACACCTAGCCTCATGGATCTTCATAGCTTCTCTCATAGGATGGACAAATTGCTTTCGGGTAGTCCTGGTCCAGGAGAAAGCTGAGATGACTGGCTTAGAGCAGGCACCTGCTCTTAAAGGCTAAGATCCGGTGAGATGGGTGCTGGCTCTTATAGCCCTGCACTGAGGCTGTGTAGGTAAGAGAAATAATAAGACATCAGAGTGATCAGACTTGGTATTCAAGGTCTCTTTCTGATATACCCTTGCATGGCACATGCACGCAGGCAGCATCCAGTCCCCTGTGTGCACCCCCTGAGCTGCAGCAGCTATCTTTGAGCAGCACTGGGGAGCAATGGTGCCTGGCAAAGAAGGACGCAACAGACCTGCTGCAAACCGCCCGCGAGGGTCTTTCACCCAGACTTCAGGCCAGGGCCCCACAGGGCTAGCACTACCACAATCAGGCCCTGGGGCTAGCATAAGTGTGTGATGTGCCATAAAAGATGCTCCATATCTACCTGGTGTGAGGGAAATGCTCTGCGGTACTTCTGAAGGGTATCACAGATGTCCTCAAACAATTACCAGCTTTCATTAACCTGCACCAGAATAAATGGGTGTTCCCAAGGAGCTCTGCTGATGCTGCCTTTATGCCAGAAGGAAAGGAATAACCTGATGGTGGTGGACTGGTCACACTGGTATGAGAGTGCTGCAGGCCTTGCCCTGCCCACGATGCTCAAAATGGGCTGAATACGCACGAGGGGTCCAGCAGACCCGGGATGTACTAGGAATCAATCTAATATGTAATAAATTAGCAAGGTTCAACAATGGAAAGTGGGAATCAAACACTCTGAGACTGAAAGTGAGGTGCAGTCTTTAATAATAAAGGTAATTAGACCTTGGGAGACATTCACAAAGACTGTGATGGACTCTGTTAACAGAGCTGTTAAAGCAAGAGTATGTGTTTAGTTGGGACATCGAAGAGATAAGGTGGAAAGATAATTAGAAGGAAAAATGCTGTGCTGTCTGGCTTCTACAGCAAGGTTGGATGCAAAGCGTGCGTGGGCTGGTAACCCCAGCGCTAACAGCATACACAACCTTAGCTGTGCCCCCTTGTGCCGCCGTGCTGCAGTACAGCTTGCACACCCCATTTGCAAGGAGCACCGCACCCCACGCACTACCACACAGCAACCTGGTCCCAGGGGTGCGGGCTGGCCCCACAGGTGCACTTTGGGTGCTCGTCACCTTTGCCGGCACCTTTGTCACCTCCTCCTCCCAGCTCCCGCTTGGTGTCTTCTGTGTCCTGACCGGGGAGATCTGCATGATTTTGCTTCCTGCTCCTGTGGTCTTTCTGATCCCTATCTAATATGCACAGTCAGAGCATTGTGTAAGAAAGAGTACAAAAATCAGTAACACAAGGAAAAAGTTTTTCACGATGAGGGTGGTGAAACACTGGAATGGGTTGCCCAGAGAGGTGGGGGATGCCCCATCCTTGGAAACATTCAAGGCCAGGCTGGATGGGGCTCTGAGCAACCTGGTCTGGTTGTAGATGTCCCTGCCCATGGCAGGGGGCATGGACTGGGTGGCCTTGAAAGGTCCCTTCCATCCCAAAGCATTCGGTGATTCTACGATCCAGAGTCAGCATCAGACATCCTTTAGCCCTGATGTTTGGGCACTCCTCGTCGTTTCCCTGTTGGTTATCTGGATGTCCCCTGCCCCAGGGAGCATGTTTCTTCCTCATCCCCAGCGCCTACGTGTCACTGCTCTGCAAACCGGCAGAGCTGGTCTGTGTGCAATGGTTGTATGCCACGGTGGTGTACGCCACACCAGTGCAGGTGACACGCACTCTGCAGCTCCCCCGGGGGCAGACCCCTTAGATCTGGCCAAGCTGTAATGGCTCTGCCAGGGTCTCCGTTACAGATGATGTACCTATGGCTCCTCTTCTCACCCGTGTACCCCTGGGTGTGCCTTCAAGCAGAGCTCATTTCTGAGGAGCCTGCTGTCATTAGCATGGGCAGGGGAGCATTGCAGCAGATGGACCTGTTTCCTAGATCCTCTGCTCAGCTGCAGGAATGGCAGTAAATGCATTTATTTCATATTTTGTTGGCAATCTACAAGGCTGGCCAGGAACATGCTGTGCAGCAGCTAGAGCTTGTTGTTTTCTTTCCTGTTGTTCCTTTCGTACTTGGTTTCTCACATTTTTAGGACAGGGACAACTCAGAACCAGGGAAACAGGAGGTGAAGCATCATCATTTTAATGCCTTTGTAGAGTGGTAATATAGGGACATTTTCCAGCTTCTTGGAAAGTGGAAGTTCATGTTGCGCACTGACAGCTGAACTGAAACAGAGAGTTTCTGCACTCTCTGTCGTGTCTCCTGTTGGTCTTGTGTTTTGGTTTTTTTTTTCTCTTGCGCGCAACTATTCTGTCACTGACATTATTTTTCACATCTAAAAATGCTAATTTGGCAATCTTAGACCTGACGTAGCACCCAAGAGTGTCCAGCTGCAGGGCTGGGGAAGGCAGTCAAGAAACAAGAGGAGAAAATTTTAAAGCAATTTGGGAACCAGCAGCAGCCCAGGCAGGGAAACCTGCTGCTGACAAACCAACAAGTGTAGGCAGAAGAAGTGAGGGCAGCTCTGGAGTCCACTCCTGAGGTTCACAACTGAGTGTGTCTCCACTCATCTGAGGCCTGGTACGACAGCTAATAAAACAATACAACATATAATAAAATAACAGTTCAAAAAATCATGGATTGCAGCAGTTACTTTGCAGTTACAAGCAGCTGTGTGGGCCTAGTGAAAATGGATTTAACCCCAGTTCTTCTCCTCTCGTTACATATTCATCATGTGATCTTGAAAATAATTTTAGCCTGGAGCTTTAATAACATCAGAAGGGAGTCCATGCAGTTACTAAATGCCTCATGATTTTGCAATTTTTTTTTTCATAGGACTAGGTAATTAGTAGGATTTAAATTCCCTTTTTAAGATTTTAAGAGTTAATAAGATTAACAGCGCTGTCCTCATGGTGGAGAAATCCAGCAACAGATATAAGGAATAACAGAAATATATGTATAAAAACTCTGTTGCTTCTCTTCTCAGAGCCTCAAGGGTTTAGCTGTCCTGCTGATCCTATCAGTGCTGTCACAAGTGTTCAGAGTCCTGAGCACTTCTGGGCCATTTCTTTAGGCATTTTGATTGTTATGGAAATAGGGCAGTGTTTCATCATTCAGGGCAGTAATAACACAGGTGTAGGGGAAGTGGATTTTATGCAAATATTTTGTTTCTTGCTTGTAGGAGCCTGAACGTATCTCTAAATTTCACCCGCTCAGAAATCCCGACGGTCCCCATTCCAGGGCACCTGGGTGTGCCTGTGGTTGGCACCAGCCATGGGGACAATTGTATTTGCTGATCACTGACGACACAAACTCCACAGCTTTAGGCACCTTCTAAAAAAAGGAATTGAAACTTGGTCAGAAAGTGTGATTTCCAAGAAAATGAATATTTGGGGTAGTTGCATTTTGGTTTCAGTCGAACTGGGCTGAAACTGAAACTTTTCTACATTTCCTTTGAATGGGGACGTTTCCAGACATTTCCAGGACTGTGAGACTGACAGCTGTCAGTCAGCGTCACTGCTAAGAGCAACAGCTGCCTAAGCCCAGTTTACCAGCACCTGGGGGAGTCCCAATGTCCCCAGTCAGAGGTGACCCAGCTGGTTGCAATGGGACCAGGAGACAGGGCTTTGCACCGGGGCTGAGCTGGCCAGCCGCTGCAGGTTCACATGTGAACTAGATAGCTTTCCCCAAATTAAGAGATTTCCAAGAAGAAATGTGGGGCTTTGTGAATCAGTATTTTCCAGCTCATCCTAAAACAGATCAATCTGCAGTTTCATTTGCTAAGAGGCCATAAAACACAACTTGGAGCGACGAGGAGCCAAGACTGGCCATCATCCCTGCCCGCTGCGGCACCAGCAGTCCCCACTGCAGCCTGGACGGTCAGTGCCCCCATGGACACCACAACCAAACTGATTAACTCTGCTCTGAAAAACATTACAATGTCTGTAGATTAATTTTTATTTTCATACTTAGTGGTTTCTGCCTGATTTAGGAAACTTCTTCAGTTTCTTGCCAGTTTAAACTACTTATATTTCTATCAAATATGTTGTGTCATCAACTTGTTTTGGTCAGTTTATTTTCTCTGCGTTCTGTAAGGTTTAAAGAAGTCTTATAGTAAGTGTAATTCTTTGAGGAAGACTGAATTATGTTTTTTTATAGATAATGCTATACTAAGATATGGAGTACAAACACTCACTTCTCAACTACTGCAATCAATCTGTTGAAGATCTGCTGAATCTTTCAGTGGAGGACGTATCTGGAAGATCTCCATAGATATCAAGACCAGGAGAGATGACTCCAGTTGCTTGTGTGACTGCTCATGGATTTCCCCAATTCTTTCCCTGAGCCAAATGCATCTGGCATGCTTTTTGAAGCCTTGCAGTCTTTGTATGCAGGTATTATCTGCTGGAAAACGCATCACATGCCAAAATCAAGTACTCCTGAGGTTGCTTATTTGCACTCTTAATTGCAACTTATTTCCACTTTGAGCTTTTCCAGTTTTGGCTCACAGGCAAGTCTCACAGTTTCTATAACTTTGCAGCACCCTCAATTCACCAGTTAGCCTGTTCATAGATAAATTAAATACACTGAACATCTCACCTTTTTCACCACGAGGCAGATTTTCAAGAACTTACTGGGTTCTTTTGAAAACCTATTTACTGAGTGTCATTAATGGTGGTATGTAACCACTTCCACAGCCATCTCTGAGTATGTGACAGCCATTCCTTGAGTTTCCCCGGTGTTTATAACAGGGTAACAGCTCTCTAATTACCGTGTGCCTCCCCGCTGGTCTTATGCGAAGACTGCCATAGCATTTGTTTTCTCCCAACCTTGTAAATCTTTCATGGCATCCCTAGATTTATTAAAAATATCATCATCCTATGAGACCATCCCCTTCCAGACCCTTAGTTTCAGGTTATTGGAGCTGGTTAACTTTGAAGTTTTTAAGCAATCAGTTAAACTTTGTTTTTCTCAATTGCGGTTTAACACCCTCCTTCTCTTAGGGGTGGAGCAGACACTTCTGTGTTATCTCAGCTTGGTGGGAAAGCATCTCCCACTTTCTTTCCAGATATTAACAAAAGACTTTCCTGAATTCCTTGGAGCTGTGTTAAGCCCAGGAGACCACTAGTGACAACCTGATCATTTCCATCTAGTAAAGGACCTGTGAGATCTTCAGCCTATATGTTTGCTTCAAATATACTTGAGCAGTTCCATCTCTTTCTCCTTATCCTGGTGGCTATTCGATCTTCATCTGTTTTGTAGTGCGCCGAATGCATTCTTATAATGGATTTTATTTTCTGTCCACACTATGCTTTCCCACACCCATAAGGTGTTACCAGTATCCAGGCTGAAAGCCAGCAGTCAGCTGAGATTGTTTCTGATAAGGCAGGAATCCAAAGACTTTGATTTTGCATGCGATTTTGCAGTCAGTTATTCTGGGCTTGCACAAGCCCTTCTTAGCCACCAAAAGGACTTAAAAATTGGATTTTTAAATAAACTTTGGTCATTCACATTTTGATTGTTGAAATTCAGCCAAATTTAATCCTGACCGACTAAAGCAAACATTTAAAACCTACCCAAAGTTTGCCTTCAATGGACAGCCAAACACTCCTGCTTTCATGAACCTGTCCAACCCCAAGTCACTGCACAGTGACCCCAGCTACCACATAGTGGCTATATCTTGTGAGGACACATGGTGACCTGGGGCCACAGCTGGGCCCTGACACCACCAGGGTCCTCTGAGCAGTGTTACCCCAAAACTCCATCGTTCATCTGCTCACTCACCTCCCTGACTTGTCACTTTGTCCCAGGTCTCCTTTCAGGACAAACCTGTCCTTCAGACCTCGCTGACTCGCTTTTCAGGGCAGAAGGGAGAAGCAGAAGCATGTGGGGCCATGAACATGGGGTTTGTGTCATGCTGGGTGTCTCCTACCTGTGCTCTGGCAGGGGATGCAGAGCAGACCAGGGAGCAGGTATGCAGCTGGGTAGTGACAGGAAAGGGATTTCTAGGGACCAGGGGACAAGCCTTCTCGCAATCCAGCAAGTCTCTGCATTGAAGCCAGCCTGATGGGAGGCAGCTACCGTGCCAGGTCACAGCAAGGACATCCCTAGAAGTCACAGGCATCCTGCAGCCCACCAGCTATCTACTCCCCCCAGATTCCCATTAATCAGGCAAGCAGAGCAGCTTAACATAAACAGCATCCTATCTAGGCAGCCTGCCCAGGCCATAGGTGTGCATGATCCCAGCTGAGTGGCAGTCTTCTCCAGCTCTACAGAAGCAACAGGTCTTTCGGAGCCACAGGTCTCCCAACATCTCCTCTGAAGGTTGCTGCAGAGCCCAGGGTACGCAGAAGACCTGCACGCAGCCTTGACCTGAGCTGCCTCTGCCAAGGATAGCAAGGTGCACAGTCATTTTTTGGCCAATATTACGCACTGTAAGTAGGAAAATACTATGACTGGAGAAGGTGCAGCTGAGCACCCACCTCTCCAGCTGCCAGCTTCCTTCTTGGCATCTCAGCACAGCACGTCCTGTCCTCCCCTTGTGCCAAAATGAATGACCTTAGGTTGTGGGATACCATGGCCCAGGACTGGGGCCAAGCTGAGATGCTTGATCCAACGCTTGTTCTGTGGAGAGGTCTCCTGTGTCCATCTTTTCCATTTGGATCAATGTCCTAATGGCATGCATTAGCTTTCTGCACAGCCCCAGCCCAGCACCCAGAGGCTTGGTTTCTATTGCTCTCCAACTGATGTGTTGGTAGGTGCAGGGAAGGTGGCAGTGAGCTCTTCTCATACTGGGCAGACTGGCAGTAGGGAGTCATTCCCAGTGCAGGTCTGAGAACATTCTGGTGTGAGCACACAGCAGCTTGGGCTTGTGGGGTCAGGAGATCCCTTGCTGGAGAGCTTGCACAACAGGGAAAGGCTCTGCAAGTCTTTTGCATCCGTTATGGGGTCAACTTTGCAGAGGGAAAATTTGCCCTGTGTATTAACAAATGCATTTGTGAACAAGGAAGAGAAAGGAGGGAAATATATCAAATATATCTAGTGCCCACTGTAGATACACGCCCTGACTGGCAAGGTGACACCTCTTCACAAACACAGATAAGCTGCACTCACTAGCCTGGGCCACATTTTGCCACTGTTTGCCCTGGGATTAGTGACTTGACTGACCTTTCCTGCAGAGCAGTGCTGGGAGGGGGCAGCGGCATTAATGCTGTTACTGGGCAAAATCCCCCTGCATCGGGCAGAGCTCCGGGATTTGGCCATCCTGCAGTCTGTGGCAGACAGAAAAGCCTACGTTTATTTCCTCGTGTCAGGCTGCAAATATTGCTTTGCTTCCATGAGAAGATATGACATAGGCACTTAAGGCACTGTTTGCTCTTTAATTCCTTTTTTTTCTTTTTTTTTCTTTCCCCAAGATGAAGCAAATACATGGTGTGGTAGGCTAGCAAACCCCACAGACAACTAATCAGATGGCCTATAAAATGCAGCTTATTGAGGTGACAGCTGTGGTGTAGAGTTGGCTGTGCTCCCCCAGCTCCCGAGCATTTGGTTGAGACAGGTATGCACAGCACGCAGGCAGCAGCCCTTTGCGGGAGTACAACCTGATTCACGAAATATTAATACAACCATTTTGAAATTAAATACCAGACAGGTTTAGGATCCCTGATGTAACTAAAAGCACTGGAAATACTATGTTTAGACTAAAATATCTGAGAGTTGTAAACAGCATGTTCTGTTTCAGCTGTTTGGCTGCTAAAGACAGCAGTAGGTTTTGCTGGCCCCTGAACCTCTGGTTCTTAGTTGTAAATCAAATGTGGATAGTTCTCTAGATTATCAAAAATAAATCCAGGACGATGCTGTGAACTTGTGCCAGCAGGAGGCCAGGCTAGCTGGTCAAGACAGTGTCTTTTGGCCTTGCGATCTGTGACTACATAAAAATTAAGAGAAAGCCATGCTCATCCTGCAAATATCTCCACTGACGTCAAGAATAAAGGGAGATACCCCATGCCATGGCACAGCCTTTCCCTGTGTCACCAGCAGTGACTCAAACAGAAATGCAGAAATGGTCATGCTGCAGCCGACCCAGCTGAGGAGATGCCTGGTGCTCTGGGCACGGCATGACAAATTAAGTAATTTCAGTCCCTTGAGTTTTCTGACTCAGACTGAGGGTGCAGGAGCACTGGTAAGAGTTGATGATTTTGTGCTTCTCCCTATGATTTCATCACTTCAGGCATTTTGTGTCTATTTAAAGTTCTGGTTCCTGATTATTCAAGTATTTTATCTTTTAACATCAGAGTAAGAGTCAAACTTCATAAGAAACTCTGAAGTGATATCCTTCCAATGTAGAGGCACTTCCAAGTGAAGCAATATCCTTCCAAGTGTGACATTACCATCTTGGCTGTGTCACCACACTGTAGGTGTGGGCATTTCCTCGATGTAGCCAAAGCCTCATGGTGCTTTCTGTACTCACAGATGTTAGTAGGGGCAGGCACGGGGAAATACAGAGGGAATTTACAATCCATTTCATGATTTTGCCACTGGGTTTCTGATTTTCAGCCTCTGAACCTGCCATAACCATTAATGGTCTTGAAGACCCTATGACCTACCACAGCCATGACTCCTGACTGAGGGAGTTTGGTATCATGACTGGCTTTCCATCTCCAAAGTAGAGGGCTCCTGTCTCTCTTGGTTTCCTCCATAAAGACATCTGTGTTTCCCAGTGTTTGGGTTGGGCAACGATGAGAAGGTTCTTTGTCACATGAAGGGGTCACAGTGAACAAGGGGGATTTCACTGGAACTGTCTTGAGAGGAGCAGATCACTGACTCCCTGTGCATCCATCAGATCGAGGTCACTGCTCTGAATCAAAGACTTTTTGTGAGATGCAAATAATTAGAGCTTTATGAATTCTTTTGCTTGGCTGAGCTACAAAACTTGGGAAAATAATTTTGCTTTGAGTGAATATGAAACAAAAAAGCCAAAAATAAAGCAAAAGAAAAAAAAAAGTGGAAGCATTTAATTTAAAAAATAGCAAATCTGTGTATTCTCTTGAGTTTTCCCATGATTTTTCAACTTAAACAGACTGATGAATCTGCAGATATGTGCAGGCATGTTCTGGGTGTGCTCTATCCTTTCCAGCAGCTAAAAAACTGGCCCGAAGTTTACAAGCCATGGAGACCTTGAGATAGGTTGCTGCATGGAAGGCAGGCTGTGCTCAGCCACTGGGGCTTCATCGGGTGGCCGGGCAGTGACTGAGTATGAGCAGCACCTCGTGCAGCCAGAAGTCGCAGAAGGGGGTGAAGGAGAGGCTAGCCCAGAGTTTGTGTTGTTGCAGGGGTTATCTGTGTTAAAAAAAAATGAGTATGTTATTTCAAGATAAATATTTCTCCATTTGGAGTCACTGGCAACTGCTTGACACAAAACTGAGAGTGTCACGGGTGAATGGAAAGAAATGGCTTATTTGACCCCAAAAAATCATTAACTTTTTTCTTTTTTTGTTGCTGTTTAGCTTTGAAAGGAAAAAAAAGCTCAAATGTGTTCAAATGAGAAAGTGCTTTAGGTAGAAGAGCTAAGTCATCCATCCTCTACATTTTCATCCTTTGATGTCATTCTTACAAGGCTTTTTTCCAGGACTTTCTTCTTCAGGAAGAAAGAATGGGGCAAACTTTTATTATTTTTTCCAATCACAAAGGACCTGCAAAGCTCTTCAGCGCAGGAAATCTGAGCCTGGGAAACCCTGGCATGTGGTGGGAAAGAACAGAGCATCCCACCAAAAGCGATGATACCATCACAATTTGTCCTCTCTAGTATTTATTTACTTCCCATGGGCCTGAAGTTGTGACTAATTTAAGACAGCAAGCTAATCATAAATTCTGTTATAAACGACACAAAAGAAATGCTGCTTGAACTTTTTATTAAATTACTGAGTTGTTTTGCTGGCAGTGGAGACTGTGGTAGACCCAGTCCTCCTTCAAGGCCATGTACTGGAGCTGATGCAGGGCTGTTCCTGCCTTGTTTCATAGCTCTGCCAAGTGCGCAAACATGAAGCATCTGTTTCTTTTTGTATTTTTTTATCTGGGCCATTAATTTCTCTTTGATCAGGAACTTTCAAATCCCACTACCAAATTATATAACCATTAATTCAAAGCTCTTTTTCTAGTTCACTGCTTTTTGCTCTGAGGAAACACCCTTATCCCACTGAATTGAGCTGTAGATGGTATGGGTGAACTGCTACATCTGATCTTTTCTACATTAGCGTGAAGCCGGAGACTTTAGCAAGTGCATCTTCTGGGCAGGACATCTGTGCTTCCACACTCGCGTTATGGCTCAAGGTTCAGGAGCTGTGCCTTTGAACCCGGATGGGTGAAAATTGTCCTCGGCTCTTGCATCGTTCACACACTGGATTCGAGTTATGTATCTGGAGCTATTACTGGGTTGCAAGTCAGTTAAAAAAATCATGATACAGGTCTCAGGGGAATAAGGCATTTGGGCTGAACTCTTTAGCAGTAAAATTCATTTTGATAGCAGCAAAATATGCAACAATTTCCAACAGCGTCCTGTGTTTACTCCAGGTTATGTCTCTGGAGTTGTCTGTACTAGTGGACCTTTAGCTGTTTTTAATTCCTACCTTACAGCTGCGTGTCAGTTCAGCAAATCCTGTCAAGACCTTATGATGAGAGAATTAGGAGATCAGGAATGAAGAGCCTTCATTCCTGAAGCTCTTTAAATTAGCCTCAAGGAGCAGAATCAGCAGGAGCAGGTCAGAGGGGGGTGATGGAAGAGAGGAGGGGAGTGGAAAGGACCTCCAGCATGCAGTGGCAACATCTGGATTTTCTGACAGCCAAATCCTGCCAGGGCAGCTGGCTTCAAACCCTGCCTGCTCCTTAGCATGTGGCTGAAAATGTTTTAGCAGGTGCAGTCAAGGACT
Source organism: Nipponia nippon (assembly GCF_047370975.1). Taxonomy (NCBI): domain Eukaryota; kingdom Metazoa; phylum Chordata; class Aves; order Pelecaniformes; family Threskiornithidae; genus Nipponia; species Nipponia nippon. The sequence goes on from NW_028262340.1 coordinate 775,146, forward strand.
TTGTGACCTGTCCTATGGTTGCACCGGCTCCCTGCCTTGCGTTGAGCCTGGAGAGGAGACGCTCTTCTCTGGTCCATGCCAAGGCTGGCTCCAGCCGTCAGCACAAAAGCTGCTTTCGGATGGCATGGGATGCCATTGGCCGTGTGATTAAGGAGAAGTGCCGTGAATGGGAGTCTCTCGGCTTTGTAAGTCCCAGACCTGTGAGGAAAGACGCTAGAACAATATGGAGTGTCCCACACACCAGAGGCAAAATCTCACCACTGTCCTCTGTTGATCTTGACACCTGAGTCACGCACATACAAATAAACACGTGGGATAGCCTGTGGGTCTGGGCTGGCTCAGAGCAACTGGTTGAAGTTGACCAAGTGTGGGAAAGGGCAGTCTCCTGTGAAAGAACTGTCAGTTTAAGAGATAAAAAAGCTCATACGACATGTCTGAGAGTATTTACTACCTCCTCCAATGTTTGATGGTTTCCTTATTTTGTGGCTCTTTCTTGACCAGATAATTCCTACTGTGTGTACCTTACCAGTGGTGACTGTCCCCATTACACAGAGCCCTGTCCTGAAGAAACAGGATCATGCACAGATTTTGGAGGCAGAAGAAGAAAAATGATCAATGCGGGGGGAAAAAATTAAACAGAAGTCAAAGATTTTGCAGAGATTTTTGGATTTGATAAGCTGGTTCATCTCAAAAGCAAATTCCATGCCTTTTTGGGTCTGCCAGTTGCAATGACATGCCTGTTTTGAGGTTGAAAAATGCAGCCCTTTGAAGACACAATTTGTCTTTCAGAAAAGAATGAATCCGGAAAACATGAAATTTGTCAAGTTGTGTGTTTTCAGTGTGAGAGGAGCCACTTGTGGAGGTAGAAAGTACACCCAGGCTGGGAGCAGAGACACAGCAACTGCCTGCCCCCCATCCAGATGCGCAACGTTCAACACATTAGGTGAATTGTCAATAAAGGAGAAAAGAACACCCTTGGAAATAGAGTGAATCCTTTTAATGAATAAAAACCTTGTGCACGAGAAAGTGAAATGTTGTTTAATGAGCCTGAGGCCCATTAAAGGAAGAAATCTGCTATTTACCTCTCTCTGTACTGTGAAATCTCTCTTAAACAAACACCTGCTATAGGCATAAAGCTGCTAAGTATTAAATTGGCTGCACATTATACCCAGACTATTATCAGTTATCTAAGGTAAACATTGCCTCCTTTTCAAAGCTTTTTGCCAGAGTCCAGGGTAGACAAAAACTTTATTGTTGGTTCTGTATCACCAGTTTTAGCCTGACTGACTGAGACGCTAATGTCCACCTTTCCTATCTGAAAAACTGAGATTTCCCCAAAGTACCACAAAAAGTGATTACCTCTGATAGTGGGACCACCCATGCTGTTGTCATCGCAGAGGATGAAGTCTTCCTGGAAAACCTGCTCAGAGGTTAGAGCTGGCAATGTCTGAGATGCAGCTTTGCAGAGCTTTTGTAGGCTGGGATGTACTCTCAGCTCTGTTGCCTCTGAGGAGCCTCTCCAGTTCAATGTAAAAAAGTCAATCATTGGTGTAAAAGGAGGATGGATTTTCCTGTTCCTGTGCCAGGACTGGCAGAGAAAAAGCTGAGTGGAGTGTGGCTATGCAGAGAAAAGGGCAAGTCTGTGCCCTTATGGTGCATGTGTTGTCCCAGGGCAATGGGTGGTTGATTGCTGTGGAGCATCACGCAGAGACAACCCTGCAAGCAAGAGCTTAGTCCTGTTGGATTGCTATTGACCAGCATTCCACCATGCCTGAGGTACTGATATGGTGTCACCCAAGATGACTGTGTGAGGAGGATGGTAGCCATAGCCTCCTTCCCTGCCTGGCAGGCATCAGCCTGCAGCAGTGTGGTGCAGGGGGCAAGCACTGGTTGAACAGGAGATGCTCCCAGAGGAGCGCTGTCTGCTGTCTCAGGAAGCATGCAGGGCCACAGTCAGTTTTCTAGCAGAGGTATAAGATTTTGCTTCAGGGCCTGAGGATGATGGGTGCATCAGCAAGTCCTGGAGCTTGATCCCCATTCCAGCTCATGCAAATCTTTGCCACACAGCACCGAGACATGCAGCTTGAGCTCACACACACAGCACAACCCGTGCTGGTGGTCATCGGGCACTGCCTGGCTGCTACCCCCAGCCCATCTGTGACACATCTGTAAGCACCACAAGGGACCACGCAAAGATGTGCTGGCTTTGGAGGGCAGTGGACACAGGACCCAGCACTAGGTCCATGCTCAGGTGGCACTAGCCAGTCCAAGCAATATCCCCATCAACTCATGGCTGGAGAGTTGAGGCTGGCAGGCTCCAAAACCCTGCTGTTTTATCAGCCCCCACAGAGGTATCACCAGCCGGGTCTCCTCTACAGGTGAAGGATGCAAAAGCCAAAAGCAGAGCTATTTGTCCAAGGTTTAATTGACTCTCCCAGGAGCCACAGGACTGGGAGCTACCTTCATTCCTGTTTTGCAGGTGAGGTCCAAAGGTGGTGGGGATCTAGGCACGGTCACTGAACTCATCTGCCATAGCAAGAAGAGGAGAAAGGCTCGTCTGCAGGTGGCCTTTTACCACTCACATCGCTGGTGCTTGGGAACATCCTCTCCACACTGAAACTGGAAATGAGCTGTACCCCATGGGGTCTTGATGACCCCTTCAGCCAGATCAGTCATGCATTTGCCATAGCACCCGTTGAAATCTGGTAAACTTCACAGCTCCAGCCCTTGAAATCAGCAGTCTTTCAACTGGCTCGTTGGGCCTGTTCCCTAATTTGCTTTACGAAGTGGTGAGCTCCCAATGGGCCAAATCCCTGCTCTAGGTGCAGAGAGGACTTGCTAATAGCAGAAAGTCCATCTTGCAAATGAGACTGGCATGTGAAGGACAAGGCTGGGGTGGTGGAGGGTAGAGACTGTAGAGGAGGGTAGAGACACTCCACTCCATTAGACTGGAAACTAATCATGACATGGTGACAAACCAAAACTGCTGCCATGAAGATGCAGCTTTGCTGCAGAGTAACCCAGGGAGGCAACTGTTTCATAGAATCACAGAATGGTTTGGGTTGGAAGAGACCTTTAAGGTCACCTAGTTCAACCCCTCTGCAATGGGCAGGGACATCTACAACCAGACCAGGTTGCTCAGAGCCGCGTCCAACCTGACCTTGAATGTTTCCAAGGATGGGGCATCTCCCACCTCTCTGGGCAACCCCTGCCAGTGTTTCACCACCCTCATTGTAAAAAATTTCTTCCTTATGCCCAATGTAAATCTCCCCTCTTTTAGTTTAAAACCATTACCCCTTGTCCTATCGCAACGGGTCCTACTAAAAAGTCTGGCTCCATCTTTCTTATAAGCCCCCTTTAAGTATTGAAAGGCCACAAGAAGGTCTCCCTGGAGCCTTCTCTTCTCCAGGCTGAACGACCCCAGCTCTCTCAGCCTTTCCTCACAGCAGAGCTGTTCCAGCCTCTGATCATTTTTGTGGCCTCCTCCGGCCCCGCTCCAACAGGTGCCTGTCCTTCCCGTGCTGAGGACCCCAGAGCTGAACGCAGGGCTCCAGGGGGGTCTCCCCAGAGCGGGGCAGAGGGGCAGAATCCCCTCCCTCGCCCTGCTGCCCACGCTGCGGGGGATGCAGACCAGGAGACGGTTGGCTTTCTGGTCTGTGAACACACATTGCTGGCTCGTGGCCAGCTTTTCATACACCAGTACCCCCAAGTCCTTCTCCACAGGGCTACTCTCAATCCATTCATCCTCCAGCCTGTATTGACACTTGGGGTTTGCCCTGACCCAGGTGCAGGACCTCACCTTGTGAGGTTCACATGGGCCCACTTCTCGAGCTTGTTCAGGTCCCTCTGCATGGCATCCCATCCCTCAGGCGTGTCAACTGCACCACTCAGCTTGGTGTCATCTGCAAACTTGCTGAGGGTGCACTTGATCCCACTGTCTATGTCACTGATTAAACAGTACTGATCCCAATACAGACTCCTGAGGGACACCACTTATCACCAGTCTCCATCTGGACACTGAGCTGTTGACTGCTACTGTCTGGATGACTCCATCCAACCAATTCCTCACCCACTGAACAGTCCATCCATCAAATCCATATGTCTCCAGTTTAGAGAGAAGGATGTTATGGGGGACCATGTGAAAGGCCTTACAGAAGTCCAGATAGATGACATCAGTAGCTCTTCCCTTGTCCACTGAATTTATTCTTCAAACCCACAAATCTCAGCAGCAAGTACCTCACAAATCTTTAAAACTGGGCAGTGGGTAGGACTTGCTGCTTTTAATTCTTTTCTAATCTTTGCTGAGGTTCTGTTCTTTAAACTGTTGCTACAGCTACCTAATTTCACACCCCAGTATTGCCAGCTGTTATTTTCTTTTTCTTTCTTTCTTTCTTTCTTTCTTTCTTTCTTTCTTTCTTTCTTTCTTTTTTTCTTTCTTTCTTTCTTTCTTTCTTTCTTTCTTTCTTTCTTTCTTTCTTTCTTTCTTTCTTTCTTTCTTTTCTTTCTTTCTTCCTTTCTTCCTTTCTTCCTTTCTTCCTTTCTTTCCTTTCTTCCTTTCTTTCCTTTCTTTCCTTTCTTTCTTTCATGTTTATTATTTAGTTGTTTCTTCTTGCCTGAATAGTAGAAGATAATAACCATGTCACAGTGACGCAGCACTAACTCCAGGCACCAGCCCTGGTGATGCCATGGCTATGTTACAGCAGGCAGCCACCATCTGCTAGAACCAGCCCTGGTGGTGTCATGGCTGTGTCACAGCAGACAGAACGTTGGTGGTGGCCTTGTAACAGGGGAGTTGTTGGTGATGTGGGTGGCCCTGGATGGGTATCAAAAGGGCTGCGGCAGACCAGGCTGGCAGACAAGTAGCCAGGTGAGCAAGGGCTGAGAGGAGAGGGCAGAGGAGGGATGGACAGGGGCTGCCCATGGCGGTGGAGGGTGGCTGCTCCTCCTTTGTTGCTTCTTCTGTCTATTACAGCTGGACGCCTGGATGGGGATGCGACCAGACTATGGCATATTCCTGTCCTCTCCCACCTCCAACACTCAGCCAGCACTGCCAGGGCACTTCAGGACAGATAAGACAGCCCCAACCCATACCCTGTTACAGTCTTACAGGGAGCTAGGAGCTCCCTACAGCCATGGCAAAGCCATGCACCCTTTTTCCCCAGATAGCCAAGGGCTGGGCCACACATGAGCTCCTGGCACCAGACCTAGCGTCCAGGTCACAGTGGGGAAAACATAGGTGGTGGCCCATATTGCAGTGGGGTTGGTGACATGGTTGGCCCAGGATGGGTGTCTCCTGTCTGTCAGGGAGGCATGGGATGGACGCCCTTGACATGAGGCTGAGAGAGGCCCAGGCAGGAAGGCAGGGGCTGCCCATGGCAATGGTGGGCGGCTGCTCTGTTCTTCGATGCTCCTGTCTTTGACAGCCACATCCCCAAACAGGGACATGACCAGATCATGGTACTCACCTGTCCTCTCCTTCGTCTACTACTCAGCTAGAGAGTGTTGCAACTTTCTACAAGGACCTTGACCTAAATATAAGGAAACACATATAGCCCTGGTCTGCACCCTGTTGTGGTCCTACAGGCAGCTGGAAGCTCCCTGTAGCTGTGCACAAAGGGAGCTCCACACCACCTACCATCCCTGTACCCCACCGTGGTCCTACAGGCAGCTGGAAGCTCTCCATAGCTGTGGACAAAGGGAGCTCCACACCACCTACCATCTCTGTACCTCGTTGTGGTCCTACAGGCAGCTGGAAGCTCTGCAGCCATGCACAAAGGGAGCTCTGCACCACCCACCGTCTCTGTACCCCATCTTGGTCTTTCCATCATGGAAGGTCACTAGGTTGGTCAGGCAAGACTTGCCCTTGGTGAGGCCATGTTGACTGTCTTGAATCACCTCCCTGCCCTCCATGTACCTTAGCATAGCTTCTAGGAGGATCTGTTCCATGATCTTCCCAGGCACAGAGGTGAGGCTGACAGGTCGGTAGTTCCCAGGGTCCTCCTTGCTACCCTTTTAAATATGGGTGCCATGTTTTGCTTTTTCCAGTCATTAGGGACTTCACCTGACTGCCATGACTTTTCAAATATCATGGAGAGTGGGCTGGCAACTACATCAGCCACTTCCCTCAGGACTCCGGGATGCATCCTGTTGGGTCCCATAGACTTCTGTATTTTCAGGTTCCTCAGGCGGTCTTGAACACCCAGGTTTCTGGTCCTGAACATCCCTGGAGTGCAGAGGATGCCTGGGGCTGGCTGTGCACCATGCTTTTGGCCCTGCCAGATTTCCAAAGGTGGTATTGTAGGTACGATAAGACTCAACCCCTCTGACTGGCCAGTGCAGTGGGATAAGAAGATCTAGCTTGGACAGGATATGAGATGCAATTCCTACATTGATGTGTTCAGTGAAAGTGTGAGTGTGTTGAAGACCACACTGGGTTGTGGACATCCAGGACTCTGTTCCCGGCTCTGCCATGGTGTCCTGAATAAGTTGCTTGTCTGCCACATGATGCACCAGTCTGATGGGCAGAGAGGGGCTGCCTGGGTGCCACATAGCCAAAATGGTTATGAAATCAAAATTCACATGCATATGCAGTGGATTATCATATTATAACCAGAAAGGGGCAAGTTCATTTCTATAATGATATCAATATGTTTGAAATATTCAGAGAAAACCAGCAAAACCGTTTGGGACTCGGAAGCAAAGATGAAAAGTGTTAATATTTTTAGCACGGCAGTCTCTGCTTCAGCAAGGTCATGACACCAGCCCATTATCATTTGAAAAGTGTATTCATGAAAGAGGAAAAAGAACTGGTTTGGAGCAAGTAGGTGTAATGGGATGAAAGGCACAAAGCTACATTTCAAGTCAAGAGCAGCCTCTTCCAGGCACTCGACTGAGAACTGCGACACCCAATTTCCTTCCCGTCACTGCTGCTGACCGGCTTTTTCATCTGCAATTTCTATTATTCAGATGGGTGGAAATTACTGCAATAAATATTGATGGGCCGGTGTATGGGAATGACCACACTGCATATTGACAAATTACTATACGACCGCATGTGAACAGCATAGAAATAAGTGACTGGAAGCTCAATGTGCTGTGGAGCCAGTGCTGGAGCAGTTCTGGAGGTCTCCAGTCTGTGCAGGGAAGGTGAGGTGATGAGAAAAGCTTCTTTGGGCCTTCCCAGCTATGGCTGATACAGCACTCTCTGGAAATGGATGCACATCTTTTTTTTTTTTCACTGAGAAACCAGAAAATCAGCACGGATCTGAATTGCACTGAAATAGGGTTGGTTCCTAGAGGACTCGGTTTGCAAGATGCTGCGGAACACGCCAGCGTGGGGGGGCTGTGCTGGTGCAGGAGTCAGCTTTGCATATTCAGAGGAGACGGGAACGGAGGATTTCATATTGCAGGTGACCCTGTGGCACGCTGCGGGGATTTAACTCCTTGCCTGGCTGCTGAGAAAGGTGAAGGTCTCTGTCCGTGACCCAGAAGAATATCACCAAAAAGCTGCTTGTGAATTCTGGCAGTCTCCAAAAAGCATTTCAAATGAAATGTCCAGAAATAAAGACTCTTAAGCACTTAGAAGTGTTAAGATGTTAATTAATTCTGATGATTTGTATGTTTTAATTATTCACTGACACTGTATTATTTTTCAAGCAGAAAAGGAACTGTTTGAGTTGGAAATTTTTAAAGTGTCATTGCCTCTGCTACTTAAAGCAAAGTAATTGTGTTTAATTAAACTGAGACCAACAAGGCTCTATTGTGTGACACTTGCAAAGAAGCCTGTGAAATAGGAAATGTCAAAGATTAAACAAACCTCTTTTTAAGCCAGCTAAGGGGAGAGGTGCCACTGTTTATAAAATCAGAGCCAGGAAAAATACAATAATTAGAAAAAAACAGGTCATATGGAAAAACAATATCCAACTTGACAATCTTTCATGCAGATATGATTTGAAGTTCATTACTCATTGTATTCCTGCACAGAAGGCTTTTTGTTATTCTTTGTGCTAAGTCATTTTTTAATTTAAATGGAGATGGAGATGTGTTCAAAGGATTTTTTTAAACAAATGAACACAGATGCATTTCATGTCATTTTTGATATAAAGGTTGAATGAAGCTGCAGGGAAGGAAAACTGCATTTAATTAATTTATAATTTTTTTCACAAATAGATCTGTTTCTGACCACTTTCTTTAATATTCATGTGTGGTTGGCGGGCAGAGAGTACATGAGGTTATTTCCTCATTTGAAGCCTAGTTTAATCACTTTTGAAAGAACATAATAGTTAAATTTAAGCTCTAAAACGTAAATATGTGTGTTAATGTAGAAAGAGCTGGTGGGAGCTTTTTCACTGGCTGGATTTCATCACATGGACCCAAATAATATTGTAATCCGAGATGCTCATTCAGACATAAGACACATATCATTAAAATGCACTTTAATTCTCCTCTTTGGCGCTTAGAGCTATTTTCCACCCCAAAAGGTTACAGTGTAAAATATACAAACAGACAGTTCCCTCCTCCCTCCCGCTCCTGACGGCTGGCTGCATCGGGATGGAGGCAGCGGCACCGCTCTGGAGCCAGCCCCACCAGGTGGGCACGGGCCAGCTGGTGATGGGGGCCCTTTGCCACCGCCCTGAAGGCCTCTCTTGCCCCTGCCTCGTCCCCTAGCTTGGGCGAGGGGATGCTGGATGAAAACCCAGCACAAACCTGGTGCAGTGCCAGCCTGGTGCTGAAGGCATGGCAGAGCCTGCCTGGCCGCCCTGGAGAGCGGGGTCCACAGCCTGCCTTGCACAGCACCTTCTCCAAAACCAGACCCCAAGTTACAGCACCCAAAACCAGACCCCAAGTAATAGGACCATCCAGCCAGGATGAGGATCATGAAGCCTTCCCTCGCTGGGGAGCAGCTGGAGTTGGAAGAGCTGCTCTGCTTATTCCTCCCCCACAACCCATGTGTTTCAGCACACTTAGATGATACGATCCTCTTCTGCTCTCACTAATAGATATTGGCCCTGGGGGCAGATCAATGTGCAGTGGCTAAGCCTTGGGCAAACTGTATTTGCCTTTACAGTGGGTCTTCTTTAGCATGCCTAAACAAGAAGATAAATGGCTGCACTCCTTTGTTCAAAAAGTTGCTTGGGTTGAATTAGCTTACTTCATACTCTCATACTGTGCCATACAGTTCAGCTGTCCCGAAGCAAAATCTCTAGGAAACATATAATGAAATAACCCACATGTTGGGATTCCTGATTGCTAAAATCTGTCTACCTTATTATCTGGTGTGCTGGATACATGAGTGGACAAAGCAGATGTCTCTTTCCATTTGGAAGGTGTTAGAATCGACAAGGCTTTAATTAGGAACCCAGACTTGGAAAAGACTGCTGGCTGGTTGAGTCCAGTCCCTGAAATAGCACCATGCCCCATAAATCCTTTCCTAGGCTGACTGGGGTAATTGGCTGGCGGTGGAGGGGCTGGGGGTGGTTGCACCCCTGTGTCCCTGAGAATAGGCTGGTGAGATGGGAAGGACTCTGTGTCCAGCCCAGGGCACAAATCCACCTCCACACTCTCTGACAAGAGGGGTAATGCTCCATGGGAAGAGGTCCAGAACATTACCCAAAGGGAAGACGGCTCCACCAGCCTCTTGGTGCTGCCATGTGTTGCAGTAGCATTTGTCCCCAACCTGTCATTGCAGGGATGCCTGCTGTCATCCCTGTGTCCGTCCTTCCCTAGTGGAGACAATGAAGAGCCTGCTCCAGCAATGCCACGCATGGGGCTGCAGGAGCCTGTGTTCCTGTGGGTGCCCTGTGACCCCAGGACATACACGATGTATTTTTATTAAAACTGTGTTCAAAATTGCTTCAACCAGTTGATAACGCTATTGAATGTGATGCCAACAAATTGACAAATGTGGCATAAATGATCATAAAAATGGCAAATGTGAGCTCCATCACATGGCAGCAAATGTGAAATTGCTACAACAGTGCATGCCACTGATCTCCACTCAGCCTTCGGTGACGATGGTCTGCTTGTATGTCTAAGCGATCAGTTGATTGATTAAATGATCTGTCTACCCACTCCATGGAAAAGGACATTTTAGCCCATAACTCTGATTTTAAAAGTATTCTTACAGGATCTAATGGCAGAAAATGAGTTGTTGCTTCCTCTCTGGGATGAATCAATGCCAGATACCAAACCCTCAGTCCTCACTTCCACTGCAGAGCAGCAGACCATGGCAGACACATTAAACAGAGCCTGACAGCACTTGCCAGGGTTAGAAATGCAATTGTCTGCACTGCTAAATTGTCAGAAAGGGGGCCCTGGGTTTTGGACTGTGCCAGATAGCTCTCTCCAAAGCAATTCATGGACACGGTCAGCAGCTGGAGCGTTCCTGGGACTGTTTTGGATGCGTCCATCCTGCTGCAGGGAGTGTGAAAGTCCACGAGGTGGTATGGGCTGCTCATGCTGGTTGGTCCCAGCGCCCAGGTATATTTCGAGACCTATTTAATTCACTGTTCAGGTGTAGACCCAAGGTGATGTTGGCATTTGAGATGTCCTGCCTGTTGGCAGATGCCATCCCATGCCTCCAGTTGTTTCAGACCAGGGTTTCCCACAAAACCATCCTGTTCTTGCTCCACTGCTCTTCCAGCTTTGGTTCCTGTAGGTGTGCTGCTCTGCTGACGCCGCTCTGTACGATGCTCTCATGCTCCCAGCAGTTGTAATTCTCACCTCTCGGTCCCCTCCAGAAGACAAGAGTGCAGGGTGGTGAGGTGGTGAGACCTTGCCGGCACCTTTAGGAGGTCTCTTCCTGCAGGGAGCTGTGGCAGCTCCCGTGTACACGTCACATCACCTCTTCTGCAGACCCCATCCCACATGGGTCCAGCATCCCACTCACACTCCCTTGTCAGTGGTGTAATTCCCCAGCGGCACCCTACTTTGAGGCTACTGCTATTCATAAAGACCCTTGAGACTGAACCATTATGAAACTGCCACCCTAGAATTACATTAGCAAAATATAGACCCAGATGTCCCTCCCTTCTCCTTGGGCACTTCTGAGTGCCTAGATGTCCACCCAAGCCTGCCCAGGTGACGAACATCCCGGTACCCAGCTCAGCCCCAAGTCTCATCAGCATCCCCTCCCTTTCTCTCCTCTGCTGCCCAGTCTGGAAGGTGTCTTCAGAGCCAAATTTGGTAATGTTAGTGTTCGTCAATTCTTGAATTTGCTCTTTTAGGTGTTGATATTTCTTAACAGTCTCTGCTGCTGCATCTGCCAAAGATGTTAATTCACTCTCATATCTAACCATAATATCTACCGCCAGGACCTGATCTCCTTCAACGAATACCTGGTCCGGTTTATATTATTCATTTTGTTTGTCTTTCAGCAGCAGCTCCTGGAATATAATCCAGTCCTTTTTGGCCTCATTCACCAATAATTCACTTGGTTGGTTGTCTCTTTTAATCTTTGCATCTTGTACTGCTGGACAGTACCCCATAATATGAGAGCAAGTCTCGTTTTCCGCATGGCAGTGTTGGCATGATCTCATTTGGGTTTCTTGTCTACCCCTTGCTAAAAATTCTCTCGTGGGGTAGATGTTTGCTCTTAGCTCTAACTCCGTGATGAGCTTTCTGTTAGGATGGAAAGAAAAGAGCCAGAAAACAATGTGTTCCTCATCATGACTGGCTGGTGGTTTGAGATACTTCAGTGGGTCTCCTGCCTCTCCAAAACTGCTCCAAGAATGCAACTGGGATTGAAAGGGGCTCTTCTCTCCTTGCCAGGGGCTGTTCTCTTTGCTGCCGGTTAAAGCAAAGGCATTGAGTCATGCCAGCACTTCTGCATCACAGGGCTCTGTTAGGGCTTTACCCTGCTGGAGAGACAGCTGAACATTTTCCATCAAAATTATTTTCAGCCAAAACTGATCTTCATCAACACAGAAAACAGTGTATATCTTGGGGGAGGGTTGAAATTTCAGAATCTCATTAAGAAAATGAGACTGGGGGAAAAAAAAAACCAAAAACAAACAACAAGAGAAATCTCATTTTTGGTTTTGATGAAAACCCTGGCAAATCTTGCAGAAAATCTTCACCAAAAATGTTTGTTGTGAGCCTGGATAAATTGCTCCTGTGGATGTACAGTTGTTCTGAACCCAGCCAGCTCCTGGCCTGCGGGGCTGGCTCAGGTGCATAGCAAGCCCTAATAGACATGTTTCCTTCATTTGTTTGCTTGAAGCGCCCCAGGGCTGTCCTAGAGGCAGAGGATACATTGAGATAACATACAGATTCATTAGTGCCCCTGCTCATTAACCCAGACCTCTGTGTCAGTGATGTGGCTCCTCTAATTTGTGTCAGTGGTGCAGGGGGGTGAGGAGCAGCCCCGCTGCCCGCACAGCCCTTGCAGACAAAGCTGTCACTGCATCCTCGGGCGCAACTCCTGCTCACCTCTGCCCACCTCGCCTGCCCCTTCCAGATCCAGAGGCTCAGTGCTCCTCTCGGATCCCTGGAACGATGTGCGCTAGGGCTGTGCATACCGATGGAGAGATATGGATGCTCGTGCCCTGGGTCAGATGCTAATGAAGCAGTTTTGGTGCTGGGATGAGGAGGAAAAGTGAGAAGGCTGAGAATTAAATTGGGGACAGAAGTGAGGGGCTCTTAGGGTTTAGGAAACATAGCAGCAGATGTCACTGCTTTGCTTCTGCCAGGCAAAGCCCTCAATCTGTCCCCCCCTGCCAGAAGAAACCAATCCTCCTAATCAGAGGTGTCTGTTTGCAGGGATTAAGTGGAGATCAAGCCGTCTGAGGATCTTACTCTCTTTCCTGAAGAGGTCCTGGTTATTTAAAGAAGTCTAATTTGCTATCCTCATTACCAGGGGCTGGGCGACACTGCACAGAGCCCATGCTTCGCTTCTTGGGCTGGAGCTGCTCTGTGTACCTCTTCTCTCCTCCCTTAGCCCAGGGTGTTGCATCCAGAGCTGGGACCAATGCTCCCTACGCCTGCAGCCATAGTAGAGAAGGGGGTTCCTCTGGGCTGGCTGTTGAATTGCTTCCAAAATTTCAGGAGGACTATTTTCCTGTAGCAACCAGCACACAACCCTGCTGGGATGCAGGGCAGGTAGCCCTGAACACCTTTTCCCATTAACCTATTCTGCCACTGAGCTGTCGCCCAAAGGACAGGAACAAAAAGGAAGACGAAGGGCTGGCTCTGACTGTGCTGCAGAGAAACCTTGAACCACTCCACCATGAGTCCTCACTGACTCCAAAACTCCCTGCTGGGATCTGGGTACACATGGCTGAACGATGGTCCTGGGATGCCCCTGGGAAGTCAAGGCTTTCCTGAAATGGCACTGTGCTGATGCCTTTCCCCGGTACCTCTGCACCAGCTCTCAGCAGCAATGTGTCTCCACGAAGAGAATTGAAGTTGCTGGCTCCCAGGGTTAAACATCCCGTTCCTGACAATCTTCCCTCTCCAAGCATACTCTTGCAGCTGAGAATGGAAAAATTTCTGGACATATCCTGCAAGGTGCAAGTAACTCTCGTTTGCTGAGTCCTCTGCAGCAACCCCTCCTCATCTCACTTCCTCAAGGCACAGAATTTGTGAGCAAAGAAGTGATTCAGTACTGACATCTCTGCACTTGGCTGAAGAGATGGGTTCACCCTTCCCAGGGCTAAGAAATTCAGAGGCATATCCTGTTTATTAGGAAGCTTTGATTGGATTCCCTTTATCCACCTCTGTGTTGTCCAGGGCACAGAGTACAGAAGTTCACGGGGAAGAGGGGTTCTGTCTTTTCTCCTAGAGGCTGATGGGGACACTGGAGAGGTGCTGTGATGCTGCTCTGGTCCTGGACACTGTCCTTGCTGTGCACTCAGGAGATGCTGGTGAGACCTGGGGGGACTCTTTCTGTGAGGCAGGGATACCCACAACCCCACAGTCCATGATCCCACCCGAGGTCGGGCAGGCCCCCGGCCTGGCCCCTGACACCAGTTGGGGCTCGGTGCTTCGAAGAGATCGGCTTGCAGGTGAAGAACAGCTTGTGGGAGGTGAACCAAGTGAGTCAGGGGTGAGTCTGGTGGGCAAAGCACACTGCTGGAGAGTTGTGCTTTCAGTGCAGGGTCCTCTGGTTGGAGCTGCTCATCCATGATGGTTTGATTTGTGGTAGAGCAGGTCGCAATCAGTTCCACACTGGAATTTCAGAGTCAGTAAAATCAAAGTGCCCTGACAAATGGCTGGTGTCTGAGGTCGCTCCTACAGAAACAGGTTATTTCTAACATATGCCCAGTCCTTTTCCCAGTGGCTTGCTTGTCATCTTTAAGGCCCGTTGGGCTGCAGTGAGACAGAAACTTTCAGAGTCAGTGACTACCAGCTAACTGCACTAAACTAGCCTGAAAATCCCAGGATAAGGGAATCCTGGGAGAAAGAGACACAGGAGTGGCTCTTACACCTGGGACAATGGGGTCTGGTCCCACCAGAACGTACTCCTTCCTGACATGGGCAGGGCAATGGTGTCCAGGGAGCACCACAAGCCCAAGGCTGGTGGTGGTTTGACTTGGTTCCTCTGCTGTAGATGAAGATGCTGCTCTGGCTGGAGGGACAAGGTGTCAGCAGGAGAGCCTTTATGAAAGAGCTGTGTCCCATGTTACTCCTGCTTTCCCCTTGCCACTCTGCTCTGATCACTGTCTAGGCTCTCTCTCCCGGAAAGCAGGGGCCAGACAAGGCGTGGGAGCACCATGGGCAAAGAAGTCATGAGGAGAGCGGTGTGGCACAGAGGGTGGTCCCAACGGGCTGGGGGAAGCACTAAGAGGGGAGATGTACACCTGTACAGCAGCAAGCCCATCTGGGATGCACATGAGATCTGCAGGCCATGTTTCCACATGGATGTTGGCTAGCTGGGGAGAATGCAGAAAAGATACATAAGTTATTTGATAGCTGGAGAAAATGAAAGAGCAGAATTTGCTTAGTTTTTCAAGGAACCCTAGGGATGACTCGATTATAATGTGCATGAGCACTCAGCATGAGAAAACAGATCTTTTTGGCCTTCAGGTGTATGATCTGTATCAGGAAGAGTTACATGGCCTGTCCATTCCTCACTTCGTCCATCAGTAAACTGGAGATAAAATTCACCCAGATCCAGATTTTCTGGGTAAAGCATTGACATACTCTTACACAGAAAGTATAATTTGAGGGTCTGGTACCAATTAAATGCTGAATATGCAGTTTCTCTTATGTTGGATACTCCAGGAAAGATTATAAAAGGAGTTATTTCACACCCAGTTTATTTGCACTCTTTAAATAACCTGCTTCAGTCTTATAAGGACCTGTGTAAAGTAGCGAGGTGCAGCCTCGAGATGAAGGTCCAGGAGGGGATGGGGAAGGCGGTCACCATCCCCGTGGCAGGGCCAGGGCTGTCCCTGGGCTGAGCTGCAGCTGGAAGAAGCTTGTCCCACTGTGCTCGGAGATGCTCGCCTTACTAATGCTGCTGCTGGACAGTCTCCTAGGGCAAAGAGTGACGCCTCCTTCCTCCTCCTGGGCAAGGGAGGCATCAGTGGGTGAGCTGCAGCTTAGCTGGGGGTGCTGCATCTCACCCCGACTGCCAAAGGATGAGATGGGGCAGAGACAGAGGAAGAGAGCAAGCCCTCCTCCTGCCCCCCCAGCCTCCCCAAGAGTGCTGTCTGAGTGTGAGGTACCTCCCAGTTCACCTCCCAAAAGGTCCTTTCCTGCAGTGGGAAAGAAAAAGAAATAGCACTGGAAAAGTAAACTTTTTGGAAGTACATCCCTCTTCCAGGTATCCTTCCCTCTGAGGACCCTGCTCCCCTCTGCCAGGGGTCACGCCACTCATCACCAAAATAAGGGAATAACCCAAACCCACCAAGGCTGTGGATGGACTAAAAGCTGTGGAGCACCCAGCCCCTACCTTGCATCGTGTAGGGGTTTGGCTGTAAATAGCAGTTGAAAGGCTGCGTTCAGAGCTGGTCCCACTCACTGGCAGGAGGAGAGCAGAAATAGCTCCTGTGGTATCATTCCTCCAAGACTTTTTTTTTTTTTTCCCGGGTGTAAATGATTAATGAAGGATATTGTGGAAAGCAGATGTACTGTTGCCACAGTAACTGAGATGAGTGGCGGGCAAGGTTTGTGCACATGCTGAATACTGAAGCGATGATCTTCATGCGTGTTGTAGTTATTTTAGCCTTCATAACATTCTCGTTAATTATTAACACCATAAGGTCCTAACCTGTGGGAATATTTATAAGTGAGGCTAAGTTCATAATGAATCCCTTTCAATTTTCTCTCCCTATCCCCTTCTCTCCCTGGATACCATTATAATTTTATCTCCCTAAAAATCTCCCATTATCTCACTTTCAACTACAGTAACCTATTACCATCTTTAATTTTTAAAAAGGATAATAATGCAGGAGAAAATGTGAGCGTGGGGATGATTCACGGTCATTCATCTGCAGTGGCATTTCCTTGCTCTGTCACCTGCTGGTTTTCTCTGCTTTCTAGGGTCAGTCTGTGGCTGGCAGTGAGTGAGAGATCCCACTCCAGCCAGTCTGTATCACCGGTCCAAATTCCTCCACAGAGCAGCAGTGTCTGGTGTGATGGTGGCACTGTCACTTCGGGAGACCTGTCACTTCTCAGGGACAACTGTCACCACCTGAATCCCAGCAAAGGCTCTGGATTTTTAAAGAGACTGTGTCCGAGGAGAGGGAATCTGGGTTTTGCTTTTCGCTCCCTGAACTGACTTTGCATAGTGGTGGGAGAGAAGCAGAAGGGTGTGATTGATTTGAAAGAGCTTAAATAAAAAAAAAAAAAGACCTACCCCTGCCCCACTCCTCTGCTGCAGGACCCTGATGCCACTAAAAGCAAGAGGCAGGGCCAAGTCTCACTGCTCTGATGAACCAGCAGGTAGCAGGGGATTGGCACCTTCCCACATCTAAGTGACAAATCCAGACCTCACCTTCTTCCAAAAAGTAGAGGGTCTTCCATCGAGCAGCATCATTGTCTCCTTTACTGACCCCAAAACAGCTCTCTGTGATGGGCCAGGCTGGCAGCTGGCCCCAGAGATGGGCTGTTGAGGAGAAACTCTTAGCACACAGCTAACCCTTGGTGCACAGTGCCAACCAGCTATGCGATGGGGGGATCATGCCTGATGCTCTCATCCACAGAGCCTGCAGTGCGGCGTGCTGATAAGGTCTCGGTGGAGGTCCTGAAACTGAGGCAGAGACAAGCAGTGCTTCTTTCTCAAGGCCACACAAGAAGGGTCCCCCAGACCTGGGAACTCTTCCTTCCCATTGGAGTCACCAGGGTTGGACACATCCATGATGCCAATGAGAAGCCACATCCCTGGGAAGTCAGCAGAAGCCTTCCTCCCCTCCTGCACCTCCACACTCATCACTGACCCCCAAAGCTGACATATCACAGACCCCACTGGTCTTTCCCTGCCTCATCCCCTTCACCTTCTCCCTCCTCTTGCTTTGTGCCTCCTCTCACCCCCAAGCTGCTCCAGTGACCTCAGCAAGCCCTCTCAAAGCCTGGTAGACCCAGTCGGACAGAAGGGAAGGTCCCCTGAGCCTCTCCTTCCTCCAGCATGGTCCACCTCTAGCCTTGCCCCGCACTTTACCCACTGATGGTCCTGCCAGCTCCTGCTTGTGAAGGTCGGGTCCACTCTGAGGGTGCCTTCTGTTCTTCATATACTTAGAAATCACATTGATGCCTCCAGCTAATGCTTTTATCTGGAACAGATGCTTTTATCTGGAAGCAGTACTCACACTGGACTCCCAAACGCATTAAATGAAGGTTGAGAGGAAAAAATGAAGGGCATGTTGGCTGGTCACAAATGGAGGGATCTGGGAGTCCTGCCAGCAGCAGAGGGGCTAATAGGATGGCTGGGCTTCTGCCTTGCATAGCGTTCAGGGAGAGACAGATGGTTCGGGAGCTCCAGGCTCCTGATTTATTTTGCTTACAAACCTCAGCACTCCGTACCTTTCTCCCCAGGACACTGATTTTGGCCTGCAGGAGAGGCAGCAATGGGAGGGCAGGACCATGTGAGACTAAGGCTGGGATGGAGGAAGCTTTGTGGGACTAAGGGGAGCAGTGGCTCACACTGCACAGTGTCTGCCCTGTTTAAAACACCAGGAAAGCCACGCTGCATGACAAACCATTGCGGAAAAAAGACTTTCTGAAGGTGCTGCACAGCACAATCCTGCCACTTGGCACGCAGGGGTGTGTAGAGGGAGTGTGTGCTCAGCAGCTGAGCATGTCCCATACCCACCTGGGGACTCACCCCTGTGTTTGCTTATGCTCATGGACTCCCTGAGCTGAGAAGTGATGGCAGCATGGTGAGCGTGCCAGCAGGGCAAGTTGCTGCCCACGGGGGTTAGATCCTGCAGGGAACAACTCCGCGGGCTCCAGCACCGCTGGATTAGACAGCCACCTAAATCATTTCAGTCCACTGGCCATGCTATTAAAACCATGGTCGTGGTCAACAAGCACCGGTGTGTCCAGGAAATGGAGTCCTGCAGTCCCTAAGCCTTTCCCTTAGGGCTGTAAGGGCACTGGAGCTGCTCACAAAGAGCAAGTGCTGTGCACATGGCCCCGGCTCCTCCGGGTGACAGTGGTCGGAAGGTGCAGGAGGCCTGCAGATGCAGGACATTTCCTTCTATGTTAAGCCTCAATCCAATCTCTGAAGATCAGCTTAAATGAGATTGACTTAAACCCTGAACACCCCTTCTGTATTTCTCATTGCTGTCTATTATGACAACAGGGTATTCCTCATGCGCACAAAAATTTTCACTTCCTTTTATGAATCTTCCTAAATTCTTGTCCTCAAAGATTAGGTAAAATTCAGAAGGAGACAGGATTTTTCATGGCTTCCAGAAAACTGCAGAAGATAGGATTAAGAACAAAACTTCTCAGGATGGGACCTTTCTTAGCATCAGGCACAGAAAATGCAGGACATGCCTCTTTTGTGAGTGATGTTAAAAATTGTGGTGGGACAGGTCACTTGGAAAGGCACACACAAAGAAGGCATCAGAGGATCTATTTTAAACCACTTGTTCCTCATTTCTGCATTAAGGCATTGCCAAGCTGGTCTCAGCCACCAGTACATGATGTACAAATTGCCTCTGGCAGGCAGGTGGATCAGCCTTAGACAAGGCTGAGGGACATGCAGAAAGAGGAGCTGGTAACCTCCATCTGGCCTTTTCTCTTCCAGCTGCGGCTGTATTTCCAGGCTGTGAGAAGGATGGATGGACCTCATGGATCCATGGCTTGTCCCAGTTCAGCAGGCTCCAACCATATGGCCTCCTGCCCATGTGTCTCTTGCACCAGAGAAGCTTCATCTGGAGAAAGGAGACTGTTCTCCACGGATGCTGAGGCTTCAAGTCTTCACTGGCTGGCATGCCTATAGCTACCACTTTGTCCTGTCTGGTATTATAACCTGGGAGAGCCTCGCTGCCAGCCAGGCCAACAGCTCAGAGAGGCACAGGAGCAGCTCCCCTTTCCACACTTCAGCCCCTGACAACATTCACATAAATAACTGAAAGAGCCCTGTCTCCAGCCAGCAGGCACAGCCAAGAGCAAGCTGTCAAGATGTCTTTGACAAAGACTTTTTTTTGTCATGGAAAATGTGATTTCATCAGAACAGCCTTTTCAGAACAAGCCTCTTTCCTAGAGCTGTGCAAGAATGCTGGGGAACTTTGCACAGTGATTCTGTGCTTTCAACCTAGAAAAAATAGGCAATTTGATCATCTTTTCTTGTCTCTCACATAGTTTTGTATTTTTAAAAGAAAACTGCCCTGTTTTTCTCACAAGAAAAATGTGTGTCTAGGGTGCATTGAAGGTAAAAAATAAAGAAGGGGAGGAAGGTGAAAGGAGTAAAAAAAAACAATTAGCAAAAGCAGCATTTTAAAAATATAATGCTTCCTGAAAAAGTAGCACTTTCAGTTTTAAATCATGTGTTCATTTTAAACTACCTGTGTCTCTAAGTGAGTAAAAGTAAGACAACGTAGAGCTCTTTCCCTGATTAAATAATTAAAATGTGGTGAGAGACAGTGTTTGTCTTTTAAACCTCTCAGCTCAAGCTGCTGTTTCAGTGGGAAGATAATATGATTTTAAAACAGGGAAAACCAGGAGTTTTCATCAAAAGCCCTAAGCAAAGGAATCCACCACAGAAGTGCAGCTAAAATGGGCTCTGAAATGCTTGGAGAAATTAGGGTGAACCCACAAAGCCTCTGGCTGCTGTGTCCAGGATCCTCCCCAGGGGCTGGGCAGTGGCTGCAGCACCTTCTCCCTGAGCAGGAGCTGCCGCTGCTCTGCCCCCTCGTCTGCCGCAGAGGAGGTTTTCCATTTACACCCTTAACGCACTTCTCGGAGAAGTGTGGCCTCTGCCCTGGCACTGAAGCCTGCTGTCATGGGTTATCTTATCTTGCAAAGACACCTTAGAAGTCATCTTTGGATGCCAGCTGATCCCAGGCTGGAAATCTAAACGCCGTGGGCTGGGCTGAGGTCTGCTGGCATACCGGAGCCCCATCTGGCTACTGCTAAGCAGCCTGGTGGGCTTTCACTGCGGCTCCTCTGGCTTCCCGCTTGTGCCACAGAGATAATCCTCCCTTCCGATGCGGTCAGCAGACTGGAGCTGGGGTCTCCCTCCTTTCCTCGCCCCGCTCCTCTCCTCTGGGAGAGGGGACAGGCAGGGAATCACAGAGGAGTGGGCAGTAGGCACATAACATTGCGAAGGTGCTTTCTTTTGGCCCAGAAGAGCTGCAAGCTCAAAGCCAAGGGCAGGGCTGGAGGGGGGTTGTGGAGAAAGCTCCACCTGGGGTGGAAATTTGCTGCTTCTCCTTTTGCTTGCTCTTGCACCCCTGTCACCTTCCTCGGTGGGAAAGACAGCTCCCTGCAGGATGGCATGGCTTTTGGAGGAAGTCCCTTGGGTGATGCCACCAGTACTTGCAGTTGCAAGTATGTGTCCGGCTCATCCATGGGCACAGCCATGGCTTAGCCACGATCCCCCATGGGTGCCAGCAGCAGGTAGGATAAGAGCGGGTCCTGCCAACGGCAGGTGCTGTACACGGGGCTGGAAATATTTTCCTGGGCTGTTGCACGTTGCTTGGGTTTTGGATTGGCCACAGCTTACAGTTTCTGCTGTCAACATCTGGCCTCAACTAACCACCGGAATTAAAAGGAGCAGAATGTGTCCCTTAAGTCATGAATTGCCAAGTCTGCATGTTTTGTGTGTCTTGGGTACTGTGCATCAGTGCTGGCTGGGAGTTGAGGGAAGGCACAGAAGGGATGGATCTGGCTGACACTGCACTTAAAACAGTGTTATTAAATATTTGCCAAGACAATCCTTCCACTGGCTTAAGGGTTTTACTCCTGACTTATACCATTAGGAGGGAGGAATTAGAAAGTTATCACTGCAATGGGGAAATGGTATTATGTTGGCTATGCCACATTTTTGCAAAAGCTCTTGGACATCAGAGCAATCTTTTGTACACACTTTCTAGCTAGACTAACAGCACTGATTCAGCGAGGGAGCTCTTTCCAGCTGCTGCCCTTAGTAAAGCAGGGCAGATCAATGCCCTTCTCTGTCAGAAGAATACTGTAGCATTAAAGTGCTGAGGGATAACACAGCAACTCTGGGAATTAGAAGAGAGAAAGGAAGAAAAAGGATGAAGAAAGGAGTCAGGGAGTTATCAGTATCCCCAGCCTGGCTGGGGAAAGGGCACAAAAGGCTCCGAGACTCCCATGAATCTGCCCTTGGCCCCTTTTCCTGGTGCGTCAGGGCTGGAATTCGAGGCATGCGGTATGTTAGCACTGCAGATACTGGAATGAAAACAGGAAATGTGGAGAGGCTGCAGGCACCCCGCACGCTGGAGATAGCCCCTGCAGAGCTCTTGGAGAGAAGGGAGAGAGTCATCTGTCCTGCAAAACGTGCTCTTCTGAAGGGTTTTCTGCCTGCGGTGTGTGTCAGTGCAACACTCCCCATCTCTGGCAGCTCCCAGGGATGCTCTCTGCCAAGGGCAGCCCCTCAGTGTGAAGGGAGATGCAGGGCTGGGTTTCCTCCAGGCTGGTCAGATCAGGAATACTGCCACAGCCGTGGCTCCTTTAGTTCACAGGCAGGTGTGAAAGGGGCAGAAAGCTCCTCTGTCTCATCCAAACCAGGAGGTAGGAGATATTCTCAGCTTGGGGAGCAGGGAAATGATCCTGGAGCTCACAGTACATGTCCATCACCTCCAGCCTTCCCCAAAGGCAGAGCCTGCACAGGGCTGCGCTGTCCCGTTCACTCTGTGGATGGTGTTTCAGTCACCACTGATGCCAGCTATGGTCATGGTCTGGTCATGAACAGTCAAATGTGCTCATCTGGAAAAGCAGCATGGGAGGAAGGATGTACAGGACTTACAGCAATAGCTCAGCTCCCACCGGACACTGGTAGAAAGCACTTCGCAAACCTCCCAGGTGCAATTATAGCACCAGACAATTCCCATCCTGTGTCTCCAGCAGGAACAAGTCCCCTTTTCACAGCACCAAAGACAGAGTTGCGACAGATCCAGTACAACACAGAGCATATCCCGTCCTGTCTATGCACAGTGCTGGTGAGAGATGGTTTGAGCCAGTATCATCTATGGTCTGATGCTGAGGCCATGGTTTAGAAAAGCAGAAATGCACATGAAGACTCCTAAAGTTTCAGGCTAGGCTCTGACATGTGGAGTTCAAAATGTAACTGTTGGGAGACATCACGAGTCTGTATCTCACCACTTGTCCATTTCCCGTTGAAAGGTGCGTCGGTGTGACTACCACAGGGCTGGCACAACAGCCCAGCAGGGTGGCAATGACATGAATCACTGCAAACCACTGCCCCCCTTAATTCCACCTGCAGGTGTACTCTCTGCATGTGGGGGTTTCTGGGCTGAGATACCTGCAGCATCCAGAGCCACACACACAGCCTTGCTGGAGAGCTAGCTCCCCATGGCAGGCTAGAGGAGGGAGCTGCTTAACTATCTAAAATTATGATTTCCACAGAGATCATGGTTTCAAACGATGAGACGCTTACCACCTGGTTACTGTCAGGGTATGCAGCCACCAGAGCTCTGGGTGAGTTGAGCGAGCTGCTCATGAGTAAAATACAGTAATGAGACAACTGTGCACATGGTTCCAAGGGCTCAGGAGAACCGAAAAGTGACCTGTGCAGATAAAAGGTTTGAATGATGCTAATGCTGACCCAAGACACTGTGTCACACAAAGGATGTTGTTCTGTTTGTCCTGACAATGTCATGTCATGGCTAGTTCCCTCCCTGCCTTTCTCCTGTTGTAGCAAGAGCTGGTGAAGTATTCATGTGCATTCCAGTGCTTGTTCCTCCGCTTCCATCCTGTGCACTCTGCTCCACAAACACAGCACTGGGCTTCTGGCAAGGAGAGGAGGATTCTGCCAAAAAACTGAGGCCAAGTGACAGGAATTGAGAAACTGAGACATCTACCCAAGAGAATGAGGAGAAAAGGCAAAACACGAGGCTCCAGAGAGCCAAAACTCAAGTGGGCGTTTCAAGCATTCCTTGGATTGCTCAACCTCTACCACAGCTTCCTATTGCACAGAGCAGCAGGCATTGAAGCCCTTTGTTGCTTTCTCAACAGGGAAATTGTATGGAGATAAACTCACCAGCATGCAGAGATCTCCAAGAATGTCAAGCAGTCATTGACATCTGATTCAGGGTTCATTCATCTGGGTGAAAAGAGATAATAGAGGGCTATGCTATGTGTTTGCATCATTTTGTGGCACTGAAGCCATTCTGAGTCATGCACTGCCAGGTGGGACGGAGGGACCTGTTACTTACTGTGCAAGCACTGTGCCATCCATTGAATGAAACTACAGAAAAATGGGTGAGGAAGAACTCATTATGGTTAATGAAATCAAGGCATTCAATAATTACATCTGTGGAGGTGCAATCAAAATCTGCCAGGCTAAAAGCTATTTCTTGGGTGCCTCTTTAAAAACAAGCCTACCTTGCCAGGTGTGTTCCCATGAATGCTGCAGTGGAGGGCTGTGATTACACACTTGTTTACAAGCCAGGGTAACTGATTGCCAATGCTGACGCACTGTGCTGGCTGATGCTGAGAACGTAAGATCGTGTCATTCCACCTCGAGATGAAGTTTTTGTAGAATAACTTCTCCCTAACTTGCCCATCTTCATTGACCAAGTTGTAAAAATGACTGCCCTGGTCCCAGTCTGATCTGTGTTTCAACTGGAAGTGGCGGGGCTGACCCCTGGAGAAACTGCCTGTATGGTTCAAATCATTTTGACTCATAAACATGAGTGCTCTGTCCTTAAAGGCTGCTTTAAAAGGAAGCTCTGTTATTACTCTTGATGAAATTTTCTTGGTCCTTACTTAAAACACGTCTAGGAACAGTGTATGTGAAGTCATTCCTGATGGCCCAAAACCAACCTCACCACAGAGAGATGTGAAGAGGCTCATCACCTGCCTGAAACGTGCCCACTGTTTTCATGGGACTTGTTCAAGAAGCCTCATTCACAGTCCATATTGTTATTGCTGAGTCCTCCATGGAAAGAGCTTTCCAGTTGTGGCAGATATTTACTCAAAATGGTCTGTGGTGACCTTGGCCTCATTGCCAACAAGTACTGAAAAAATCCCTACTCTTCATCACCTGTTTGAGACTCCTGGACTACTGGCTGCTGTGGTAGCCAACAAGTGAGCAAGCAGTCCTTACTGCTGAGGAGTACCTGGCCATGGGCAAAATCTGCCTAATTTGATCTGGCCCCCGTTCACTGTGTTATCCTCAAGGAAATGGCCAGGCTGAATGGATGAAACAAATAGACCAATGTGCCTTAGAAAGGGTAATCGTGAGATGCTCCCTGGGACGATAGCCAGGTCCTTCACGACATATCTGCTTCAGCACATCAACATACTGTTCCTTGCTGAACTCTAGAGTCAGTTTAGCTGAACTGCTCTTGGAATGACATCTGACAACCCACCACTGACACACTAACTTGATGCTGTCTCTGATCCCAGATACTCTCAGCTCATCAAGGGGAACAGCACTTCTGTCTTGCTGGAAGTCTCCTCAGAAAGTCTCCAGTAATACCTGTTCTGCACGAAACAGGGAGCCTACAAGAAGCTCCAGCGAGCCCACACTATGGTGGGGATAGCAGGTGTTTCATATGCAGGAGAAAGTGCCAGGATGTGTGGTAGGATTGCTCAGAGCGCAGTCCCTTCCCTGTGCAGGAAGATTTCGTGTCATACTTGGTTCTTCCCTCTTCCCCACTTCTGCAGCAGCAGTGAGGGAGATATTATTGTCCATGTTGCTGTCAATGAAGTCATGGAGCTCATCTGCCTCTGCTGCTTTGGTTCTATCTGTTCTGCCCCACAAACACAACTGAGGGCATTTGGTTTGCAAGGATTTGAACTTGCAAATGGAAGAGGTAGGATGAAATATAGACAAGGAAATTTTAGTTTGAATATCTTCAATCAAAGGAGCATTCCTGGCAACCTGGTCTAGAGACTCTCTTAAAACACATGGTGGATGCTCAGCATATGGGGCATTTACACCTGAACCAGACAAGTCACAAACAGGCAGGCAGCACCACCCAGGCCCTGAGAGACAGAGGAGGAGGCTGGGGATGTCTACATCTCTGGCCCTGGCTTTGAGGCTTCAAGGCAGGACCTTTTCCCAGTGCCTATAGGAATTCAGCACCCACACTGTATCATTCTCTGTCCTACTCTGTTCCTGACTTTTCCTATGCATGGGTTTAATCTTTCATTGCTTCCATGGCATCACAACAGGCAATTCGTTCTCTGTCTTTGTATGTCCTTTCCATTCCTCCATCTGAATCACAGCCCTGGAAGCAACTGGAACATACCCTCTCCAGCCACCAGCCCAGCTTGGCTGGCATCAGAACAGCTTTCAACAGCTCACGTAATACTGAAGCATAAGTTAATTCCTGTAGCATTGTGTTTTACCCCAAGAGCCCACTCCGGGGTCTAGTCCTCAAAGCAGGGCAGGCAGCACAAAAACACACTCTCCTGCACCACTGCGCCCTGCTCAGGGGGTGACATTCCCACCTGACCTCCTTAACTGGGCGCTGATCTGCAGACATCTCCCTTCTGTCTCCTGAGTAGGCTGAATTCTTCCGGGCAGTGTGTGCCTTCTGTCTATTTTGTTGTTTATAGAGAGCTTTATGCGACAGCACCCTGCCTAAGCTTAGGGCTACCAGTCCCTAGGCTGTTCATTCATTAATTAATCTTCATATAGCAATGCACAAATTCATAATTATCCTTCCTGTATCATGCAATCCCCAAGGACCTTGGCTGACTGGTTACACTGTGGTATTGCTCTTCACTACTTTTTCAGTTTTTTTTCCTGCATATTCTTACTTCCTGAAGACATCTCAGGTGCTTGTTTTTGAAGCACAGGTGAATAGGACACACTTGGGGCCATTTCAGGACGTGAAACCCATTAAATGTAGGGTAATTGGTACTTTGATGAGAAAAGGATACTTTCTGGATACCTGACACACTGAGCTGCTGTTCTGCAGCTGTTTCCAGGCTTAGTGCTTCGAGAGCTGGTATCCTTTCATACCTATATGAGGTTGCTTTTGATGGACACAACCTTTTCCTGATGCCATCACTCCATGCATCCAGCCACCATAAAGCAGCCATTTTCTGGAACAATGCCATCTCCTCTGCTTTTTAGTTCCTGCAAAACCTGATCTCTTCAGTGCAAAAGGGTGGAGCACAACCAGCTGCCTCATTGATTAAACAAATGTCTTAGAGTTGTTTGGCCTTAAATCTTTGCAATCCCCAAAGTTAGCCTGCATCCAAGTGGGCCCACCCCTTGTAAACACACATTTTGCAAACTATGTCCCTGTCACTGGTAACTTCTCTCTTTGTTTTCCCTCTGACTTTGTTTTTCAGGGTTTTGTTTTCCTTTCTGACTTGCATTCTCACTTTCCTGGGTTGCCTCGCTCTGCCCGCACATCACTTGAGTGCCTTGATTGAGTTTAGCAATGTGTGGGTCTCCATTTAATTCCTCCACTATTTTCTTTCCTTTGTCTAGGACATTGTTACAGTGAACAATTCACCTGCTATCTGCATTGTCACTTTCTGTGATTACATACGCCTTGATCACTTTGCATACATTTGCATAATGCTCCTTTCTGTGGCAGTTGTTGCAGAATTCCCTGTTTGCAGGACACTTATTTCAGGGACATTCAGCTCCACATTTAATATAGGCCAGCTCTGGCTTGGTTTTTTTGCCAAACTGTTACCAGTTTTGCTTTCCTGGTTCTGTGATCTCCTCTGAAGTGCACCCTTAACCATCACTGCTCTCGGTGCAACCCCTGGCAGATGGCTCGCATTTCCTTCTTGCTGTATCTGGCTTTGTTTTGTTATTTAATGGCTCCTGCATTTCCACAAGGATCTGCAGCTGAGGGTGATGTTCAGACTCAATCTCCTTTGACTTCTGCAGCCCTCTGATCTAATTTTTTGCTGTCAGCTTTTAAGCTCAACTCCTCTCACCTGCTTGTTCCAGCTCTGGCTGGGGTTTAGTCTTGTCGTGCATCACCTCCCAGAGCTCACCAGTGCCATCACTGCCATCAGCAGAGCAGAGATCACTGATGGACTTACGCTATTCATCAGCAACAGCTCCTGGGATTTCCACCTGCCCAGGGTTGCTGCTCTCCTCCTCTGATGCTATGTAGAAGGCCGAGCATGTAAAACCCATCGGTGTTTGAAGCATGTCTGACCTTATGAAGCAACACAGCCACCACAAGAGGGAGGCAATTTACTAAACCTCTGCTGTGCACCGGTCCCTGCAGAAACCCTCCTGGCACTGCGATACCGTTTTTCAGCATTGAGATGACAGCTGTGTCCTGATGCTCCACCTGGGACTGTGCCACAGATCATCAGCACCAGGGGCTGGCACAAAGCACTCAGCAAGGGGGGAAAGGAGGCTCATCCCAGTTAACACTTGCTCATCAAAACACCAGGGTGCTGGCGGAGCAGAAAAGCAAGAGGATGAGATGGGCAAGATGGGCAGCATTGCCAGTGCAAGGGGCTGCAGGACAACGGCCACGCTGCATCTTGTATCTCCTGTCAGCTGCTGCCAGGCTGGGACTTGGTTCTGTTCAGGAAAAGACCAGAACTGGAAGTCTCCCACTCACCACAGGGAGTTAATCACAACCGTTTCCAGCAGGTGCTGAAAGATGTTTTGTGTTGCTGTGCCAGGCTCTAAAAATTAAAGGACACTTATCCAATGTCTTTTTTTCTGCCCTGAAGACAGGACACGTGCCAAAATAACCAGCCTCACCTCCTCCAGTCTCTGATTTTGCTGCTCGAACATACGCTGTATGCAGTGAACACGCTAGGGCAGCTCAGCACAGTGGCTACAGGCAGCTCTGCCCAGCACTGCTGGCACCTCCTGAATCAGAAAGTCACCCAGGCTGGCATCACTGACTGCATGGTGGGATTTTGAGAAGAATTGATAAGAATTCAGTTAAGTGTGTTGCACTCAGGTCCACTGATGAAGCAGGCTGCTTTCCAGGCTCCACATCAGAGGTGGCCTGGCTCTCATGGAGTGATGGACAAGGTTACTGCTCCGCTGAACTCCCAGCACGTGGATGGTTGGGCTGGTGGTGAGTCATTGCATCATACATTATGTGTGTTGTAGTTACATTTTAAGGCAAAATGAAATAAACTGATTTATATGCAGCAGGTGAGAGGATGCTCAGGGAGCAGTAACTTTGTCATCAATCCTGGTGTAAGCTGGCCTTATCAGCTCATGAATCTGACACCTCTGATTCAGAAGTTCAAGACCCTACTACAAAATGGTGTCTCTAAACAACAGCAAGGAAGGTGTTAGGACAAGTCACCTTACAAAACATGTCATCACTCCATAAAAACAAAAAACTCTACTCACAGCATGGAGGAGACACAGCTGTGGTTGTCCACTTTAATTCATAAGAACAAATCACAAAACTCTTGCACAACCTTTAGTACAAGAGGTCAAAACACTGTCAGGGCTATAGGTGGAGGAAAGCAGAGGGTGGAAGGTGCAAATGGGCCCATAAACCACATCTGTGAAGGATGACTTGCAGTGTCAGTCCCTGCTGAAACCACCACAAGCTGTCTAGCCATTTTGCTAGGGATGACTCTGTGTTCTTTCCAAGGCAAAGGCAAAGAAATAAGATTAAGACCTCTAACTGCATAAAAATATTCTAATGAAGCCAGTGACTGAGATGTAAATGAGCATAAGTATGCAGGAGTTTGGGGAACTTGTGCTACTTAATTAATGAGATACACTGCAGCAAGAGAAAGGAAATAAATTTGAAAATGTTAAATCTAGTACCAAGATACTCCATTTCTAAATCAAACCATTTTCAAATGCTTGATATATTTCTTGTTAAATCAGTACTCTGAAGTCCCATAATCTCTGGGTGAATATCTTAGACTTCCACCCTGAAAGCCATCCCAACTTGACCTGTTGCCACCATCACCACTAGACAGCACAAGCACTTGTGGCTGCATGTGCTCGCAATGGCAGGGGAGGCACCAGTATAGAAAGATGTCTCAGTGTCTCACTAGTGCCCAGCAGGATTTACACTTTTTCTTTACATTCAGAAATCTTTTGCATCTTTGGAAGGCACTCGAGTGAGGTTCAAGCGCGTAGAGGTAAGTCTCACCTTGACGTACATTGTCACTGTGACGGAGGCTGACGTGCAGGTTTGCTCACTCACAAGCAGGTGGGGGACAGAGCTCTGAAATCAGGTTCAAAGCAGGAGCACGCAGCCTTTGCAGGGCACAGCAAACCCTTCCACCAGCATCTGCCCTGGGACAAGATTTTAGGCCATCAGAACTGACTTGCAGGTCATCCCGCACCCAGCAGGGACCCTCCACCCCAGCATGCCCAAGGAAGTGTTCAGCAAAGTCAGGGCAGACCATTTCTCACTCCCAGGCCAGGAGGAGCTTCTAAATGCTCTGGCACAGCCACTGCACAACATCCTCTTTTCTAATGAAAACATATATCACCGTCACAATTATCTGCACTGCCTTCTAATTAAAAGGCTGTTGCTCTGTCTGCCCTTGTTTCCTGCCCACCCCCCTTCTCAAGCCTACGTCAGGAGTCAGACTGCAGCGGGCAGCTTCCTGCTGAGGCAAGGTATGAGCAGAGAGCAAGGCTGGTTTGTTATTTACTTTGCTGATGGCTCTGCTTAATGTTATTTTGTCTGACTTTAGGTCATATGGTGAGCAGAAGCAGGGACTGGAGAGTGTGGGGGAATCCATGCCTTGTTCACTGGAGCTTTATCCTTTAAAGAGGAGGAGGAGGAAAAGCAGGAGGAGGATGTCCTGCTGCTCCACAGCTTAGGGAAAAATCTCCCAGAGCATCTCACTCACCATGGGTGCAGAGAGCATGATGGAGAAGTGCTGTGGGATGGAGCCACCAAGGACATATATCTCCTACTTCAGAAAATCTGTATTTCCCCCCAAAATTCTGTATTTCCCCAGACCTGTTTCTGAGCTCAGTTACCAAAGCTGGGTAGAAGTCCTCCTCAGCCTCTTGTAGTGATCCTTTTGCAACCCCTCACTTTGCATCAGCAACATCAGATACACCACAGACTGGGAAAGGAGAGCTGCAGGATAACTTCACAGCCTCATGGCTAAGGTACTCACCAAGCAAGCGGACTCCTGCAACTCCAAGCATCCTCCCTCCCAAGCAGTCTTCAGAAGAAATCCATGTGATGCTCCCTGTCCCTTGGTCCCCCATGCCCTGGGCATGCTCCAGCCCCTTATATAGGCATCACTGTGGCCAGAGAAGCTGCTGCTCCCTTGGTGCACCCATAGTTGGGATGAGGAAGGTGTTCCCAGATGTGGACCTTGTGGGAACAGATGCGGACAGTGACACCAGCCAGTCATGCCAGAGCAGAGCCTTCAGAGCCAAGGAGCTGCACCCGTAAGGCCTTACAGCATCCCTGGGTCCAGCAGCTAAGGGAGGTTTTCAGGGTCAAACATGAAGTCAGGCACTAGCAAGGGCAGGTGCACACATGGGAACAAGTCCTTCATGTCTGGCTGACTCTTATAGCTCACTGATCAGGGGTTACTGCTCTATGTGTAGGTCCAGCCTTTTACTCAGTGCTTTAAAGAGCAGTTGCACGTGGTTTTATAAAGCTATGAGCTCACAGCCATCAAAGTTTGTCTCTCCTTTCTTCATATTTTCACACAGAGATGCTGCAATGCCCCTTGGGCTCTGCTGGTCGTGCTGGGAGCCACAGGGAGTGTGAACCAGGATCATTGCCTATACTATCACTGGCCAAAGTTGGCTTTTTACTGAAATAATCCCCTCAGATATTTGTTAGGTATCAGAGTGGAAGAAATGGTCCCAGAAAGCATCTAATTAGCATTTGGCTCAACAATTCAACAGTTGGGCTTTCACTGCTGCTGGTTCAGCACTGAACGTCCCTGCTCCATGTGCTGGCTGTGCAGCCTCCCAGCATAGGTACGGCCCATGTAACATGGAAAAAACCTGCAACAAACCACCATTTCCTCAGATCTTCTTTATTTTCTAATGATTATACTCCCTGCAGCCTTCCTCCAAGCCATGAAAGATGGTTGCTTGCTTGCTGCTCACTTCCAACAGCTGAAGGGTGTTGGACCTGGCTGGTCCTCGCTCCCCAGCCTGTGTCTGCAGGGACGCTCACTTTGCTGGGCAGGTAATGCTGGTGAGCGCCTGGCCAAGGCCTCCACCAGCTAATCACGTCCTCCTGATTAAGGGGAGAGAGACAATTACCCTTATTTGTCTTGTCAGCGCTTGGATGTGATGTGTGGCTGATAGTAACCGGCAGCCGCTTTGCCTCAGGGCTGCCCCGGGTAATAATTTACATAGTGCAGCTAAATCTGAAAATCCCACTATCATCCTCTTCTAATGAAGCTCCAGGTACCTTCCTCAAAGCCCCGGCAAGGCTGTATCTAGGCAACAAAGACAGCTGGCCCTCCATGAAGAAGCATTTAGATGAACACCTCCAAAGGCAAAGGATGCTGCTAATTAACCCTTGGGGCAGCGCTGAGCTCTCTGCTCCATAAGAAGGTCTTTGCATCCCTCGCAGCCCACTGGAAGGCTCTTTGGGCTCCACCTCATACTTGCACTCCAGATTCCCCTCGCAGCCCTGTAGCAGGGCTGGCAAGCAGTGCAGCTTTGCTCTTTGAATGTTTATTTGCTAACATGTGGCAGGAGTTCACCTGAGCCCTCTTCGCTCCTCTTTGTACTTGCAGTTCCTGAACAGTTCCGGTGTTCGCAGAAATTTGACAAGTTGTCAGTGCAAGCTGCAATGGGAGCAGAGTATAAGCGTACCTACTGCAGGCAGGACTGTCCCTTTGGCAGGCAGGGAACAGGAACAGCCTCTGACCCTCGGCAGCCAGCTATCCCATGAACAAGACCTCCTTCAGAGCTCCACCGTGCAACTGAGACAGCAACTAAAGAAGAGGGTGACCACCAGTCCCCATGTGGTCTGACATGAACGGTAGCTGTGCAGGGCTTGGGTTTAGGATTGAAACCTGGAGAGGATCAAACAGGTAACCAGATGCAATAAGCAGTCAGGATGGGGATCTCCGTATTTCCAGAGGACAGAGGGAATTAGTGTCTCCATGCTGGAAAAGCCACCCCAGAGCACACAAGGGAAGAGGCTACTGATAGCTAGTGCTAAGTAACCCAGAGGAATGTGGCTAAGGGAAAACAGGCATTGAGATCCAGAAGGGTTCAAGAGAGGCATTTCAGGCAATTACCTTGGGAGCTGTGAATATATCCTGCAGGTATCTGCCTCTTAACACCCTCCGCAAAGAGATCCTCAGCTAAATCCATCAGTCAGACAGCAAGCACAGGCTGGAAGAGGCAGCATGAGTACCCCAGCGAGAGGCCCACACACTGATGGGAACATCGCTCATGTAGCAAAGGGCCTAAAACCCATCAGAGTGATGTTCAAATTCAGTAGAGCAGCAGAAAGGAACAAGGAAGGAAGAAGAAAAGGAAGGAAGGAAGGAAGGAAGGAAGGAAGGAAGGAAGGAAGGAAGGAAGGAAGGAAGGAAGGAAGGAAGGAAGGAAGGAAGGAAGGAAGGAAGGAAGGAAGGAAGGAAGGAAGGAAGAATGGAAATCTGTCAAATAGATACTAGAATGGCAAACAGGAATTAAATCTTTATACCACTGGCATAAAAACTATTTAAAGGCCAGATCTGATCTTCCAGCTCTGGCTTTGAAGTATTTTACTTTGTGACTCCAACTGATCTTGATAGGTTGCTTATGACATGCAATATAACTTAACAGGTATAAGGAGATCAGAGCTCAGTCCTACAGAGTTTGATCCAAAGTCTCAGAGGAGACTCCATGAGGACCCAACCATCCTGCAAAAACCAGTAACATTTCAGCAGACTAAATATGGTGCTGACAAATACTGTGTGAGGTGCACCAAAGGAGATC
The DNA here is from genome assembly GCF_047370975.1 of Nipponia nippon. Taxonomy (NCBI): domain Eukaryota; kingdom Metazoa; phylum Chordata; class Aves; order Pelecaniformes; family Threskiornithidae; genus Nipponia; species Nipponia nippon. The sequence goes on from NW_028262340.1 coordinate 808,600, forward strand.
ATAGAATCGTCAAGGTTGGAAAAGACCCTTAAGATCATCGAGTCCAACTGTCAACCTATCACTGCCAAGTCCACCACTATACCATGTCCTCAAGCACCACGTCTACCTGTCCTTTAAATACCTCCAGGGATGGAGACTCAACCACTTCCCTGGGCAGCCTATTCCAATGCTTGACCACCCTCTCGGTGAAGAAGTTTTTCCTAATGTCTAACGTAAACCTCCCCTGGCTCAGCTTGAGGCCATTTCCTCTCGTCCTATCACTCGTTACTAAGGAGAAGAGGCCGACCCCTACCTCGCCACAACCTCCTTTCAGGTAGTTCTAGAGAGCAGTAAGGTCTCCCCTCAGCCTCCTCTTCTCCAGGCTAAACAACCCCAGCTCCCTCAGCCGCTCCTCATAAGACTTGTGCTCTAGACCCTTCACCAACTTCGTTGCCCTCCTCTGGACACGCTCCAGCATCTCGATGTCCTTCTTGTAGTGAGGGGCCCAAAACTGAACACAGGACTTGAGGTGCGGCCTCACCAGTGCCCAGATAAATACACCTGCCCATGAACTTGCCCATCTTCGGAATTCCCTGCATGAACTTAGGCAAAAAGCCTTGGTGTGAATATTGAGAGCAGAGCCAGACCATGAGACAAAGCCAGCTGTGATGAAGACCCTGGGAAGGACAATTTGACATCCCAGCTGTGCACCCTGGAGCTGTGTTTGGTGAATATTTTGGGAGGGGAACTTCCATGCATCACATAGCTGCTGGAAACACATGGAAAGATGCATGCTATTGCTTTCACATGGCCAGAGTGGGACCTACAAGAGGAGTATGATCCAGCGCTTAATGGAGCCAGCAGAGTGCTTTACACGACTGGGAAGAGCTGTCTGCATCCTAAATTGGGACAGACATCATTCTGGAAACTAATGCCACTCAGAGACATGAGCCCTATGGTGCTGGGATGGTTCATGCTCTCCAGGGCAGCTCTGGAGGCAAAGCAGATGGTTTCAGTGACTTCTATTGAGTCAGACACTCCTGCAGTGACCTGGAGCAGAAGGCACACCAGGAGGCCCTGGGGGTGATGGGGAAGTTATTTCATGTGGCAGGTGGATCTCAGGAGGTCCTGTAGCTTCAGAACCAGCAGCTCTCCAAGGTGATCCTCTAGAGAGTGAAGGGTGGCTGCAGATGGCACGGTATGGTTCCCAGCAGTACCCCTGCAGGGACACAGGTCAGAGAAGAGATTTTGGCAACTGGCCTGAGGTCCATCCCCATGCCAGAGTCACCCAGGAGTGTCCTCTGCAAAGGACTGAAGGACAGAGGGAGGGAGGGATTTTGCAGGGACCTCCAAGGCATCTGAAAACTTCTTCTTCTGCAGACTTCAAGCATGAAATTAGCATGGCAGGGCCTTCTGAAGCAGGCAAAGTAAAGCCCCTGACTCACGTGTCTGGGAGGCCAGGGCATGGCCTGGGCTGAGAGCAGGGGCAAGCTGAAGAAAGCACAGACTAGGAGTAAATGATGCTGAGAGCAGTCATGTGCTGTGTGGTCCATCATAGGTGAAATTTCTCACCACAGTAAGTACCAATCAGGGACTTGGTATAAAAGTCCTCCAGAATATTCCTCACCTATGTCATTCACAGGTGAATGAGAGCTGCAGCAGGCAGGGAGGTGGGTGCGACCCCAGCTGGGTGTCTGCCTGGGAGCCTTTTGCCATCTCTTCCCCTTAACTCTTGAAATAGTGTGCAGGACACTGCAGGCAAAAAAAGGTCATGAGAAGGGAACAGAACTAGGACTCCAACCTGCCACCAACTCCTCTCTGGGCAGACAAACACATTTCTCAGCCATCTGGAAGCTAATCCAGAGGTGCTGGTTACACCTGAGGTTGCAAATGAATAGTGTCATGAGCCAGTTCTTCAAGGAGCCAAGTTTCAAGGCTGACTCAAAGATTTCATTGATCAAAATACTGTCTTGCTTGTACAGTGTCTATCAGACCAGGCACGTGTAAATCATAGGCACAATATTCCTTGCCAGATCACATGGAAATGACAATGCCAAAGCAATTACAGTGGTCTAAAAAGGCCTGCAACGAAATGGCACAATAATCCTTCTGGCTTCCAGCACTCCTGGTTGTAGGGGAGTGGGTCAGGCAGAAAGAGCGCAGGAGACCTGATGAGGACCTGATACCCGGCATCCCTGCTCCTCTGCGTCAAGGCAAGGAGGAGACCACCTGAATACCCACCCAGCGCCTGAATACAGGGCAGACCATTTGGGCACAACCATCTTGGGGGTCATCTGCCTGTGAGGGAGTGAAATAGGTTTTGTTTAAAGACGGAGTCTCCTTCTGCTGGCACTGAGTGCTGCTCAGCACCTGTGGCTTTTGCACAGATCCAGAAGACCCAGACATCCAGAAAGGCCATGCTTTGGGCTCCAATGAAATGTGCCTAAACACTGAACAGTTCCTACTGCAAATGTGTAGCACTCACCAGTTGTTTATATTAACAAAAAAATCCCCTAAATGGACATTGTGCCAGCATTTCTAAAATGAAATGCTTCAGTACTCCAGTTTGAAATGACACCATGTGAAACCTCTTTCTGGCAAATGAAATGTTTTCTTTAATATATATAATTTCCTATATACTGGAAAAAAATGAAACATTGTTTCTCAATGTCTTGCTAATCCCAGTGAAATTAAAAATTAATCAGTTCCTCGCCCAGCTCCATGAGAACACAGAACAGCAACTGATTTACTGACCCTGACCTTGGCAGGGCTATAAACTCCTCCTTTAGTTAAGCCAGGCTATGACTTGGGGCAGAGCCACACTGAATTTGGTGGTTCATCAATCTTTGGTAGCCAAAAATATTTTTTAATTCTAAAGAACTCCTATAGATAGACTTCATACTCCCCATAAATGCACATAAAAATCAGATACAATACAAATGTTTCATTTCAATAATTTCTAAAAGACTTTTTTTTCTCTTTGGAGACAAATTTCTAAGTACTATTTATAAAAGAGACAGCGAGGTGATTCTTTACTCAGTTCCCTCAGCTCAATGAAAATGTGGGAGATGTCTGCTTGCTTTAGAACAGGGATTTGGAGTTACAACAGTTGTCTCTGGAGGACGTGGTACCCAAGGAGAGCAAGGACAGTTGTGCCTCCAGCTCTCCACTGGGCACTCACCTAGCAGAGGGGGCACCAGAAGCCTAAATAATTTTTAATTGCTTTTCATTAAAGAGGGAGGAACAGAGGATGGAGGAGGGCAGAGCACCTTCCTGAGAGCCCAGGAGGTGCGGGATGCTTCCGAGAGCCTGGGGTCCCAGGTCTGAAGCAGAGGATGAATTTACACTGAGGGTGGATGCCCCAACATCCCAGCTGTGCTGTCGCTGTGCTGCAAAGGGGATCCCCCTCTTGCCCTCTTTAACCCAGGCCTTCATGTGAAAATTTCCTTTGTTTTTTTTATAAATAGGTTATAAAAGGCTTCTGTTGGTGTATATTATTTTGGAGCAAGTGTTCTGTTCTGCTTGAACTCCAGTTCCCACCATCCAGCCTGGATCATAGCTCAAGGCATGGCTTCCACCAAGCCTGTGGGGTCTGTCACTTGCATTGAGGAGGTATCATCACCATGCCAGGTACGGACCTGGGTGCACACAGCGGGGGATCCTGCTGCAATCCCCAGGTCAGACAGTTTATCCTAGGGCCACAGGCTGGAGCCACTCAGGTGTCCTGACTCTGGCTCCTTTCTCAGTGGTATCTAGTGCTGGTTCCCGGCCATGAGGCTGGAGGAGCTCAGACCCTACCTATATTTTGTGATTTTAGAGTAGGCAGTGGGAGGTGTGGGAGGAACAAGGACATGTGCATGGGAAGCCTCCAAGGTTTCTATCCATGTTGGCCATCTCCAGGTGAAAGCCAAACCCAAATCTCTGTGGATTTTCTCTTCTTTGAGTATTGGAGGAGAGACGGTGGCCAGGAATTCCCTTCCAAGTGCCCAGAGGTGGATTTCAGTTACAGACACATATTTTGACCTAATATATTAAAAGTTCTTCCCTGAAATCAGATAATGCCCAGGTGAAACACTGATGGAGGAAGAGATGATGTTGAGAGTGGCGATGATGCGATTAGGCTGTGCAAGTCTAACTGTAGAAGCCAAAGGGGCAAATGAAGCTTGAACAACTTTTAAGTCAGCATCTCTGCATTTTTACCTGCTTGACTTTGCAGCCTTGCTGTTCTCATCGCAAAGTTCAATTTTTAATTTGGACAGAGTGAATCTGCTGTGAACTGCAGACATAAGGCACGTAGGTTCCAAGGAAAGATTCAGCATGAGAAGGTGAGAATTTGTAAAGGTGCTCACAGACCCCAGAAACAATCCTGCCATGGGAGATGTTCCAGTTACTGTGTCCCCAGATTTCCCTTGGCAAGTGCTCCTTGGAAATCCTACCATTGAAGTTGCTTCTGACTCGTAAGGTGACTTATTAAGGGCATCAGCAAACTCCTTACACAGCCTCGGGGGAAAGCACAAGCAGCAATTCACTTCCTTGCACCTGGAAATGCCTCCAGTGCTCAGCAAACCTGCAGTTCAGCAGGACTGGATTTGATGCTGGTTTTGGGAGGGGCAGCCTGGGGGCACCTCTACATGATGGAAGCTTGTAGCTCTCTCTTTAATTGGAGGTGAATTTAATTTCAGTAATGAGCCTGGCACATTCCAGTTCCTGATTAGATTTGCACAGTGATTAACCCAGCAGATATTCGCTTGGCAAACTGCCCAGTCCATTCCAGTTGCAGTGGACTGAAACCACTTCTGCTGCTACTCTCACACTGGGAAGCAAGGTCATCTGAAGGTCATTGTGGCAAGGGAGATGTAGCAGGGCTCAAATGTATGCTCATTTTCTAAAATTCTGCTTGGGAAGGGCCTGTCTAGCTCCTCCTGTTGGATCCCACCTAGACTGAGAATACCCTGTGGTTCACAGTTTGCAATTTCTGGTGCTCCATGAGACAGAGGCAGCTTCTTGGAGAAGTTTGCCAAAGACATAGCAGGGTTTGACCAAGCCCTGGGGATGCTGAGCATCTCTCAGAAAGTGCTGCCAAGCTCTTCCACCTCCATGTCCTTAAGATGTGCAAGAAGCTTCCTATTGCTGCAGCTGTATTCTTTGCTCAAGTAACTGTGCTCTTGTCTAAAACCAGATGGAGCTGTGGGTGCCTCCAGGTATATTCATACCTCTGTGTTGACCTGAGCTCCTGGCCATGGAGGAGAGCTGCATGGGTAAAAGGGGCATGGTGTGCCTGAGTTATACCAGCATGTTTCGGATGCAAAGAATCCCATCCCCAGGACTGTCAGGAAAATGTCCTCTACTCTCACTAAAGTCACTCTCAGAAGAAAAATAAACCAGAAGCTATTCTAAGATGTAAAATTCACCTCTGAGTTGGTCTGAGCTACCCAGTGGTTTCCATGTGTCTCCTGAGGAGCTCCCACATGCTGCCCCAGAGCAGGACAAGCTGATGATCAGTGCCCTCTCTGCGATCACTACCCCATCCCTCTTGGCCAGCAGGTCCAGCTCAGTCCCACCATGTCATAGTGCACACTGAGAAGCACATAAAGCATCAAAGGATTTCCTCTGTCGTAATTCCATTTATCGCTAACTGGATGTCTCCATTATGATTATTACCAGGGCAGAGAGTGAAAATGGTCATAAACATGCTCTCAAATCAATTGCAAAAATCCATACTTGGCTCAGAGGAGACACAGGGTGATGAGGGCTCACTCCGCCCTCCCCCACGCATGGCTGACAATTTTCTTATGCTTGCAAAAGACATTTTTTTCCTCCCCTCAGGGACTGTCCGAAAGGGAAATAAGACAGGATCAAGAGATTAGCATGTGTGGTTCACGTTCGTAATTTGGCACTGCTGGGATATTATAATATGGCCCAGATGCCTGGAAAGGTGTTTAATGTAAGCCAGAATGATTGACATCTCTCCATACAGGATCTGAAGGCTGTCAGATCTCAGGTTATTGAGTGTCCCACTTACTGACAAATATATACGCCAGCTAAGTAGGTCACAGATCTCCAGTTCACCCTGCCTGAGCTCAGATCATTCTCCTGGAGCTGCTTTCAGACGGGCTCTGAGCTGCTGGTGGCACCAGCAAAGGATATTGGCAATTCCTAAAACCAGTAATGGCCCAAAAGCTACAATTTCCTGTTGTGCAAAGGAGGTTTTCTTTGGAAAACAGGCACCAAGTAAAGCAAACTTCAGTAACTCCCATTAATCCATGACTTTGGGCTGCAGGAGGAGCACGAGGACTTTGCCTCTTAGGAGGACCTTTTGGTACACCAGCCCAGCTCCTTGGGAAGGGGCAGCAGGGGCGACAGCAGGCACAGGTCACGCCAGGCTGCCTCCCCCTCCCCGGCCATCAGGCGTGTTGTGCTGCCTGAGATTTGCTTTCATTTGAAGTTGCCATTGGAGTCGATCGCCTGTGATTTCCACCACGATGAGCTGCCCCAGGTGACTCAAGGAGAGCAGAGGTGTGCGGAGGTGGCACAGCGGGAGGGGGGCTGTAGACCCATGAATGCCAGGGGCAGGGGGGACTGGGAGGGAACAGCGAGACCACAGCCAGACCAGAAGCTTCTGTGGTGCACCAAGGCTGTGATGCTTTGGGAATATTTCTGCACCAGCAAAATATTCTGCACCTGGGCATAGAAACATTTATGTTAGCATTAGCTTCCTTTTCTCAGTGTCTTATTTTGCCCTAGAAATAGCCCTGCATTATAAAGGCCAAACTCTGTGAATTATAGTGCCATAGGGATGCTTTTGCCTGCACCAGCAAAGCTTTTCTGTACCCATCTGCGCACCTGCATAGCAGGAGCAGTAAATTCAAACAGCTGTTCCTGTGGAAAACCTCTGTTTCTTTTGAATCCAACCAGATATTTGGGAAAGAGACGTCAAAACCAGATCTGAGCGCCATGTCATGAGACTGAGCTCAGACATGATAAATTGACCAGGGTTTAGTTGCTTTAACAATTATTTCCAGGTTGAATTTGCCTTGCTGCAGCTCCCATTCAGTGGATCCTGTTATGCATTATCCTAGGTTAAGGATGCAGTGGAAATCAATTTGCCATTTATCTACCTACATTTGTTATGAGCTGTATCTTTCTCATTTCTTTATTAAAACAATTTGGTTGAGCAGTTGTAACACCACTGTAAGACAGCTTTCCTGGGCCTTGGATCACTCTAGAAAACCTTACCTGGACACTTTCCATTTGGAGCCAGTGCCTGGTAAGACTTCCATGAATATCATCAGAGTCAAAACCAGCTGATATTCCCCCTCTTGGAAAGCCAACACTGTCATGGTCTCTCCCATTTGTGCTCTTCCCCTCCTGCTGCCAGGAACCCATAGTCCCACAGACCCCAACTCCAATCTCTCCTTCAGCCACCAAAGTAAGAGCCTCTTCCCCAGTCCTCATCCAAACCACTTTGCTCGGTGGAGGACAGTGCTGGAATACCTGCGGACCAGATTAGTCCTCAGTTCATCCTCAGGTCAGGCTCTCCCATTCCTTCTTCACATCTTTGAGTTGCAGGACCCATCCTGAATCTTCTTTCCATGCTCAAGGTCCTCACATCATTGCTAAGAGATCTTTATAATTGTTGGAGTAAGCTTCTGTGGTTGTGTCAACATTCAGCAGATTCAGATGAGGGCTGGCATTCCCCTTCCACATGCTCAGGAGCTCCAGTGCTAGCCTGGTAGGCAGTAATGGGAGGTGGAGTGTGGCTCTTGGGGGAGAAGCCCAGGAGGAAGTCAGTGATGGTCTCATGCAGTCTTCAGGGGTCAAACCAACCGCAGCAATATTTGGTAATTCTGCCTTTACTTTGGGTTTTTGAAAAACCCCAAAGAACTGTGGAACCCAGCTCCCACAGATACCTGGCCAATGTCTTCCTTTGATCTGCTTTGAAAATCCAATCTACATGATTCAAAAACCTGCAGTGGGAGAAGGCTCATAAGATTGTTAAATCCTGAACAAAGATCCTGTCATGCTTCTCCTTATCACCTTGAAGGAAGAAGAAAATGCATGTGAAAATGACCTCTTTCACCTGGAAGAGGGTGGAATCACACAGCAGAACCCAGCTGACACCCTGACACTGCATGCGAGACCTCAAAAGCGTGGGTGAGAGCATGCAATGCCGTGACTACCCTGGCGCCAGCCCCATCACCTTGAGCACCCGGCTCCATCAGCACAGCACCGTGCCGTGGAGGTCGAGCCGTGTTCCTACATGAAGGGGGAGAAGCATGTCAGGAAGCTCTGGAATCCAGGCATGCTCTTAAGTGGAAGAGAAGACTGAAGCAGCGTCTTTGCAGTAAGTCTCCTGGTTTTATAAGAAACACAATAGCACCCTGTCCTTTGGATTCAATTTAATGGGCTCAGGCAACGTTAACTGGGAATGGCATCTTGAGGATAAAGAACAGGTGTCAGCCCAGACGCAGGGTCTCGTGCCGGGCAAGGATTATTTTATTATAATTAATATTCTTATTTCTTATTATTGTTAATTACTGGCTGAAGCTCAGTGCTTTAGGGAACCTATAGTAATGCCTCCATCAGTGCTCCAGATGATCCTGCATACTTGGAAAGGCTTTGTCAGAGCTCATCAGGTTTTGCAGATGACTGGCTACATAGCAACCAGAGGTGCGTGGAAATATTACAAACACACAGGGAAATCTTCTTGCAGACTAATCTCCATGAATTGTTTTGTTTGCATTCGTGACCTCTTTTATTCATGAATATTTGGTAGAAAAACACTTCCTTCCAAATAAACACTTGTGAAAAACAAACATGTCCTAATTACTTGTGCAAATATTCTCATCTGAATGTTTATGCAAGTATATTTACCCATGTGAGCTCGTATATCAAACTACTATAAATATGTATTTTCATGAGAAAACACATAAAGTGAAAAAAACATTCTGAGTGTTTTCTGTTGGCTTAGTAAGGGAGCAAAAAGTGAGCTGTGCATCTCCTTTGACTGTGACTAAACCTGGGTTCACAAGTACCAGGTTGAGAACATTCAATCAAATTACAAATACTGCATTCTAAAAATATTAAGTTCACCCCCAAGAAGAGGATTTCAGGGAAAGAAAAATGATTGTGCGCATCTGGAGTAAAATCAGTGGACAGTTTTACTTGGGAAAATAGGAGGATGATGCTAGTTATTTACAGTGAAAAGCTCCCAAATCCATTTTCAGGAGCTAAAATGATGCTCATGGGGAATCCATGGAGTGATTGCAATGACAGAGCACTTTTTTAGGTATAAGCATGTTTGCGATTCTGGTGGAGAAGATGACACAAGGTGATGTCTCAGAGCATTTTCATTTGGAAGCTGAGGCAGAACAGGCTGGGCAACCTGGCTCTCTGATGGTTGGAAATAGGCTCAAATGGCAGTGAGCGATGGACTGATGTCTGCTTTGGGACTGGTAATGAGTGCCCTCCCCGGCGTGATTTGAGATCACATCATTCAACATCTGGACAACAAGACAGAGCTCACGCTCAGCAAATGCACACATGATACAAAACGGGGGGGAGTGTGGACAATATGCAAAATGGCAGGACATCAATCTATGGGGACCTTGCAAACTGGATCCTTGGAGCAGGTCAACAGAGGCCACACCTGAAACACTGCTTCTGGTATTGGACTCCTACGTCAAGAGAGATGTGGCGAAACCAGAGAGGGCCAGTAAAGAGCGACCAATATGGTCAGGAACCTGAGGCATGTGACCAACAAGGAGAGGTGGAGGGAGCTGGACTGGGTTCACCTGGTGAAGAGGTGATATGGTAGCAGCCTACAATTACTTTGTGGTTTGGTTTATGGTTGGACTCGATGACCTTAAAGGTCTTTTCCAACCTAAATGATTCTATGATTCTATACTTGAAAGGGAATTGGCATTGGAGCCAAACTCTTCTCAATAGCATTAGGTGAAGTAACAGGGGCAGAAGCCACAGATTCAGCCTCAGGAGGTTCAGGATGGCCATTAGGAAAACTTTCATCCTCAGGAGGATGGTATAGCCCTGGGTCAAGTCATGGAGGAGGCAGGAGGTCTCAATTCTTGGAGGTTTTTTAGGTTCAGCTCAGCAAAGCCATAGCCAACCCAATTTAGTGTTGGAGTTTTCCCACTCCAAGTGGTAGGTTGGACTGGAGACCTCCATATGTCTTTGTTGTCAGTGCTGCCCCATTCTTATTCTAGGACCTGGGCAGCTCAGCTCCTTTTCCCTACAACTTCCACAAAACCTGATCCCAATGGGATGGGACACAAAGCCCTGGTAGGTTGCATGGAGATCCTGCTCCTCCACCTGCACTACGGAGGTCAGGGGAAGAGTATGATGGAGAACAGCTCTCCTTCCAGACCCACAGAGAAGGTCCACAGAGTCAGAGACAGATCTCCATCCTCCAGTCCAGAGCCATGTGGTCTGTACATGTTCAGACTGATCCCAAGTGACATTACGTGGAAGCAGTGGAAAATTATTAAACACAAGGCCAGGAAGACCTGCTCACCCAGTAATACTAGTTGATTCCCACTGCAGCCACTAAGTGGTATTGACCATGAGTGTGTTTTCCATTGTTTTAACAACCCACAGCTATGACATATTTTAATTTTGAATATCAATGACACAATCAGGACACTGATCTGTCCTCTAGACCCACACTCAGATGCTGCTCAGTCTTTCTCTGTGGTCATGGGCAGGCCCCTTGAACTTCCCTTACAACCACTTTTTGTACCTGACAAATGGCCATTTTTTTGTTGTTGTACTACAAGGAGTAGTAAGACAGGAGTTCCTTAGCCACACTCAGCACAACAGGGCTCTGTACCGGTGCTTTTCAGTCACATTTTCCTCAACAGCATACAGTTTCTATTATCTTGCTTAAATACAACTGGTTTTCCAACATCCCTAAAATTCAGTTCTTAAACATGACAGCAATTTTGCTGTCAGAATTCAACAGTGACCAAATTTAGTATTGATAAACTCCAGAGTAAATTATGATTATGTGCGTGTTTATCTATTTAAATGATTGTGTAACAGCAAAGGGCTAAGAGGGACATGCCAGGAAATGCTCAGGGTTCCTTTTAGCCAGATTTTGGTGCAGACTATGCAGCTAGAAACCTGTTCTGAAGAAAGAAATTTTTTTTGCCTTGTACCAACCTGTTGATGTAGCTGAAATGCACTGTACCACGCTGACTCCAGCCAAATGGCCCCGTCTACCCTAACACTGCCAAGTCCACCACTAAACCATGTCCCAAAGTGCCACGTCTACACGTTTTATAAATACCTCCAGGGATGGGAACTCAACCACTGCCCTGGACAGCCTGTGCCAGTGCTTGACAACCCTTTCAGTGAATAAATTTTTCCTAATATCCAATCGAAACCTGCCCTGGCGCAGCTTGAGGCCGTTCCCTCTCGTCCTATCACTTGTTAACTGGGGGAAGAGACCGATCCCCACCTGGCTCCAGCCTCCTTTCAGGCAGTTGCAGAGAGCGATGAGGGCTCCCCTCAGCCTCCTCTTCTCCAGGCTGAGCACCCCCAGCTCCCCCAGCCGCTCCTCCCCAGCCTTGGGCTCCAGCCCCTGCCCCAGCCTCGGGCTCCAGCCCCTGCCCCAGCCTCGCTGCCCTGCTCTGCCCACGCTCCAGCCCCTCCATGGCCTTCTTGGGGTGAGGGGCCCAGCGCTGAGCACAGCATTCGAGGGGCGGCCTCACCAGTGCCCAGCACAGGGGGACGATCCCTGTCCTGCTCCTGCTGGCCACACTATTGCTGATACAAGCCAGGATGCCATTGGCCCTCTTGGCCACCTGGGCACACTGCTGGCTCATGTTCAGGCGGCTGTCGACCAGCACCCCCAGGTCATTTCTCGCCGGGCAGCTCCCAGCCGCTCCTCCCCACGCCTGCAGCGGTGCCTGGGGTTGTTGTGCCCCAAGTGCAGGACCCGGCCCTGAGCCTTGTTGACCCTCACCCGGTGGCCTGGGCCCATGGCTCCAGCCTGGCCAGGTCCCTCTGCAGAGCCTCCCTGCCCTCCAGCAGATCAACACTCCCACCCAGCTTGGTGTCACCTGCAAACTGACTGAGGGTGCCCCCGATCCCCTCATCCAGATCATTGATAAAGATATTAAACAGGACCGGCCCCAACACTGAGCCCTGGGGAACAGCACTGGTGACCGGCCGCCAGCTGGATTTAACTTCATTCGCCACCACTCTTTGGGCCCCACCATCCAGCCAGTTTTTTACCGAGCGAAGAGTGCACCCGTCCAAGCCATGAGCAGCCAGTTTCTCCAGCAGAATGCTGTAGGAAATGGTGTCAAAGGCTTTACTAAACTGCAGGTAGACAACATCCACAGCCTTTCCCTCATCCACCAAGTGGGTCACCTTGTCATTGAAGGAGATCAGGTTGGTCAAGCAGGACCTGCCTTTCATGAACCCATGCTGACTGGGCCCGATCCCCTGGTTGTCCCGTATGTGCCATGTGATGGCACTCAGGATGATCTGCTCCATAACCTTCCCCGGCACCAAGGTCAGGCTGACAGGCCTGTAGTTCCCCGGATCCTCCTTCCAGCCCTTCTTGTAGATAGGCATCACATTTGCAAACCTCCAGTCGACTGGGCCCTCCCCGGTGAGCCAGGACTGCGGATAAAGGATTGAAAGTGTCTTGGTGAGCACCTCCACCAGCTCCCTCAGTGCCCTTGGGTGGATCCCATCCGGCCCCATAGACCTGTGTGGGTCTAACTGGTGTAGCAGGTCGCTGACCATTTCCCCTTGGTTTGTGGGGGCTTCATTCTGCTCCTTGTCCCTGCCTCCCAGCTCAGGGAGCTGGGTACCCCAAGAACAACTGGTCTTACATGAAACTGAATTGTCTAGGAAACTTATGTTTTATGAAAAACATCCTTTCCTATTCTGTTTCTGGTTTGAGTGGAAGATCAATGAGACTCATCATGTTTCCTAGCCTTGGAAGAATCTGCTGTCATTTTTTAACTTTCTCCCAGCACTTTTTTCATCTCCTCTTAGTACTTAGAGGTAACCACTGCACAACAGTTCCTCCCAAAATGAGCAGATTCTTGGCTTTTATGCCAAAAACATATTCTGCTCCACGCTCACGTCAATGATGGGGCAGCTGGGCTCTTCCAGTAACAAGGAAGAAGGCAGGCAGAAAAATTTCAGAGGTTAGCAGAGCTGAGAAAAACTTGGCGCAGTTTAGACCTTTTCTGAATGTGAGTAAAGAAGGCAGGGAAGGGAGAGTCATGCACTCATCTCCCAGCCCTGCAAGCCCTGCGTGGGCCTCCCAGCCCATGCTCTAGCTCAGATCCCAAGTCCAATCCTGTCAACTGCAAGGACTTTGGAACAAATTTTGGCCCAGTCTCCCAGGTGAGGCAGAAATTCAGCTCTAATTTTAACAGGCTAAAGATTTTTTCCTCTGCATGCCAGGTGACCTAATGTATATTAAAAAGTGGTAGATGAATTGTCTGTGTGAACATAACCACTTTGTATGAACAGAAAACAAAATTACATTAAAAAGAAATTCAAAGAGAAGATATTGGCCTGCTTTCCTGTGCTTGTCTTCAGTTTTGCTCAAGTCACCTTTGAAAATCTATTTGTTTCTATCATTTTTCATTTTGAGATTCTGGGTGTGTTTGTCTAAACATCTGTGGTAGCTGGTTAACAGGATCAGGCCAGTATTAGACTAGTCCGGATGCAGAGAAGATAATCTTTTTCAGCCAAACAATAGCAATAACATTAATGCATAAATGCATAAATCCACCTGTTCAACTCCATTTATCACCCAGACGTGCTATCCCCCCCAAAGCCAGGCAGTTGCACTGTCAATATTGGCTTTCTCTCTGCTGAAAGCACATCCCCGCAGCATGAGCTGCAGAAAGCTTATGATCTCATGTAAGAGAATGGTTAAAGCTACTTCCCGTGCCACTAAGGAAATGCAAGAGTTAGACGCATCCAGATTCACTTGCAGTTGCTCTTTGGGGCACACTGCAAGATCCTGGGTGTCCCGTCAAAGTAGGCTAAAACAGAGCATAGCTGAGCTCAGCCATTGCAGTTTGCAACTCTCATGCTCTAAGCAGGCTTTGTACAAGGTCCACAAAGTATGGGCTTCTCTCTCTCGCACTTGCCTCAACAGAGACCAAGACTTTGCCATGTGCAATTAGATTAATGACAGTTAATTTCCTAATAATAATTAGTAAAATGGTGCAAGTCTGGACTGATTCCTCAACTGGTGCTGCAATGCCCTGGGTGCTGCACAGGCAGCTCAAGTAGCTGCCTGCCCCCTGGTTGGAGTGTGGTTTGGGTCATGGAAACCATCAGCATTCCTGATTCAAAACTGTCCATGGTGCCACAGGGACACATGCTCCCTGGGAGATGGGATCAGCCAAGGCCCAGATCCTTGCAGGGGACAGAGGTTGCTGTCTGAGAACACCCTGAGCACCAGCATTGGAAGGTCTCAGGGGATGAGTCCCATATGATCCATCATCCTCTGTCAGCTGCACCAATTTACAGAGCTACATTAATTGTCCTGGGAGACGGGGTGCCTAGCAAGATGGATTTGTGGCCAAATCTCATGCTTGAAAGAATCATGGGTTGATTGTAAAACCAACCATAAAAGACTTAGGCTGTCAGGGACCTTTGGAAATTATCTACTCCAACCTGCTCTAAGCAGGGCTGGCTTCAAAGTTGGAGCAGGTTGGTCAAGGTCTTGTTAAGTTTTGAAAACCTGCAAGGATGGAGACTCCACCACCTCTCGGCTCAGCCACTCTTGTGGAGAAAAATTAGTCCCTTATGTCCACATGGGATTTCCTCTGTTGCAATCTGTGCCTGTTGCCTCCTGTTCTTCCATTTTGGTGGCTCCCGCACCATGGAGTCTCCCCATTCATCAGTATCTTTCTTACGCTGGAGGACCCTGACATGGTCACAATACTACAGATAGGGTCTCACAAGTGCTAGAGAGGAGAATAATCTTCCCTTGCCTTGCTGGCTACACTCTTGCTCATCCAGCCCAGTCTGTGGTTGGCCTTTGACACAGGATGGGCACATGGCTGGCCCATGTTCAGCTTGTTGGCCAGAATCCCCAGACCCTTCTATACAGAGCTGCTCCTGAGTCACTCAGGCCCCAGCCTGCACCTGTGCAAGGAGTCACTCTGCTCCAGGAATTCACGTTTCTTGCTGAACTTCATGTGGCCGATCTCACAACGTCCTCTTGGCCAATCCCTCCAGCTTGCCCATGTCTCTCCGAACAGCAGCCCAGGATTTCAGCAGCTCCTCCTCATCAGCTTGGTGCCATCCAGGCAATGATGATGTTGAACAGTACTCGCCTCCTTCAGCAAGGGAAGGTGTTTTCCACAAGCTCCTGTCAGCTACTGAGTCACCATCTCTAACTCTTTTGTCCTAAAATCTGTTGGCTGGTGGTTAAATTAGTGTTTCCAATGAATAATAGGCATTTTGCAACTTTTAAAATATTTACTATAGCTTCTGGATGGATTTCACTGGAAAACAGAAGGAAATGGACAATGAACTGCTGTTGCAGTAATTTAATGTGTTAATGAATGCCTGTTTGATGTGTAACCTTTACTGGAGGAATACTGGTGGGTACTCTCCTTTTCCAGATACTAATTTTCACGAAACGTGCAAGAATTTCATATGTTTTGGACCTTAATTTCTCTATGAAATGTGACTGATGTTATCCAAAAGCTTCCAATGTTACTACATGAAGAAAGAGAAGAGGCAGTGATACAACACTACTGCATGAAATCATCTCCTTGGGCATCAGGGTTATCATTATTTTATATATGAACGTGAACTTGGCAAAAATAAGACAAACCCACAAACAATTTGTGTTGCTGAGTCTGTACTTTCTTTCTAAAAGTTTCAGCTCAACATTTTGGCTCAAGAACCAGGAGGTGTTGAAATCGGAGCCCTGATCGTATGTGCAGCATCACACAAAGAACTGCCTCCGAGCTCCTGGGGGTCATCGAGGTGCCATCCGCAGACCACAGTCTGCTCAGACCTTCCTGCCTACTTGAAGTTGCTGGTTTGGGCTTTAAAAGGAGGAAACAGGCTGGAGTGCTTTGATTTTTCTCCTCTAGACTACAAATCACATTATGCACTAAGTCATTTTTACAATGCATCAGACTGGGGGGTATTTTCCAAATTCTATGATGAGAACAGCTTTAAAAAGCACGGAAATTATGTCCCCAAAGATTGACTGAGGATAAAGCATGCACAAGAATTCATTCACCACCCCCCAATGATAACGCAGTGGTGATCAGAGCTCCCAACGAGGCAGCCGTGGGCAAATGGTGACTCTTTAATGACGAGCATAAATTTAATTTGATTGCTGGGAATAATTGAGTGTTACGGCCCTCCGCTCATTGCAGTGGATTTGAGCAAAAATAATTGAAAGGGACATGTGTTTTTTCCTTAGCACTCCCTCTGCAGTTGCTGATTAACCTCCCAGCTGCAGCATTTGAACCTGGGTCTGGCTCTTGGGGAAGACAGACACACTGACCCAGCGATGACAGAGCTCAGCCTCAGCCCAGCAGGATGCAGTGCACAAAGCTCAGGACAGATGTGAGGAGCACAGCGATGTCCTGTGTGCTTCAGAGGGAGGAAAGACTATGAGTTCGTGCTAAGCCTCACCGGCCTGGGAGAGAAGGTGTGGATTATTCCTCTCAGCCCAATGCATTATTTCATTTTGAAGATTTTTATCAGAGGTGGCACTGGCTGCTCCAGCTTTGTGTCCTCCTGTGACGGGTTCTTGCTTACAGACCACACGACGTTTCTGAGCGCTGCTGTCGACCAGCAGTAACTGCAGCACCACCGCCATGGTTAGATGTCCCCATGCAACCCAGACATCTGGATGGACACATGCAGTCCATAGTAGGTTCTATAGAAAACCTGCTAGGTGAGAGCCACAGGGACAAGAGATGGGCCTGGGCATTGAGGATGCCAGGCTCAAACCCCATTGATTTCTGTGCTGCTTTTCCCTGATATTCTAAGATCCTGTGCTCTGTCTAGACGCTTCCTCCTCCTCCTCCTGACGTTTACACCCCAAAGCTGTTTCTGTTCAGCTGATGGGTGGAATTCAGGCCTTCTACAGCAGGACAGTGCATGTTACAATCTGCACAAACTTTGGGAGAAGCATTTCCAAAACCACGTGGGGGACTGATGCTTGCTTTGCAGCTTCAGGGTGACTCAGGCACCACGGAGCTTAAAGCTGGGGAGAAACCATGGCTGGACACACAGGGCTATGAGGCCATGTCAAAGATGGTATCTTTAAATTGCATCTGTACAGAGGAGGAACAACATCACTCAAGGTCAGAGAAATCACACCAGGGAGACCAGGGATAAGTGAGGGAGGACCAAGATCCTCTGGGAGAGCTGGAAGTGTTTAGTGAGTCATTGAGCATGATGAGCTATTCAGCATAACCTCCTCTTGGGGTACACAGTTCTGCCATTTCTTTCATTGCTTCTGAGCCCAAGAGAAAGATTTTGGTCTGTTAACAAAGCATGCTTTGATACCTACAAAGACCATTAAGGGATGGGATCCGTTTTGTCAGCAGCATCTTGCTGCTTCGACAGAAGTTTCTGCAGGCATTGTGCAGCAGAGACTCCCTCTGCCAGTCACAAAACTGCTGTGGAAATAAACCCGAGTGTTTTCTTGGATAAACCCTGGTGACAAGCAGGGGCAGAAAGGAGTAACTACAAGCCAGGTATACCTCGTTGTCTCTGTGACCCTGCAAAGGATGGCAGGGCAAGCAACTCCCCTTGCTGGGGCAGCCCTGGCATCTTCTCTGTGCTTGAAACAGAGCCAGCATTTGTAAATAAGTCTTGAGCTCTTTAGAGGTGATATTTTCTCTTCTGGGTCAGGAATGTGTCAGAACTAAAATATTTGCTCAAAGAATCAATGTATCTTTCAGTATCACTTGGAAATAAGTGACAGTCACCAGGAGGGTAAGGGCTGCCTCTTCTCTCCATGAGATATTGCAGAGGAGAAAAAGTCCCTAATGCAGCGCATGGTTTTCCCTCAACTATATATTGCCACTGGACTAAAAAACAATTAAATTATGACAGGCTGTGATGTATTCCTGTAAATGCATGTTATTGTCGGTTTTGTGACATTTCACAACACCTTTATTTTTCAGCTAATTCATAAAACTCCACACTACAAGTGGGTTCATGTCTGATTCGTATCTTGGTGTTAGTTGAACCACCACTGAGCAGATCTGCATTCCTGACAAGGGAGTGTCATTTCCACCGCGCACTGAGATAAGAACGGACATAAGAAGCTCCCTGTGTAAAAAGAAATGGGAAGACCAGGGGTTTGAAGTGGACCACACACAAGGAAAACTACACTGCTCCCTGAAAACCAAACTCCATCATCCTCATCTTTGTTATCCTTTAAAAACGCAAAACGATGACTGGGCAAGCCTCAGTGAATATAAAGCAATGCTGTCTAACAATGAGAAACCAATTTAAGAGCCTTTCAACATCAGAATCTAGAAAAACCTATCTTCTGCACACAGTTCTATGTGTTAAAGTTTGGAAAATTATATCTGTAAAATTAAATGTAAATCTGTAAAAATGTAAATCTTTAAAATTAAATTCTAGAAGTCTGAAAAGCTTGGTAAATGAAGAAAAGCAGATGAAAACATGACATTCCAAAACATTCAAAATCAAGTGGTAACTTTTTTGTGTTTTGCAGTGCCTATGCAATGTGTGAGATAAAGCCAATATTCATTCCCATTTTCCAATAATTACTAGATAGAGCTTCTCCAAAGGCAATGTTCGCAGCACCAGTTGCAAATAATGTTATATTTTCAAAGCTGAAGACAATTTCCTGTAGTTCACATCCTAAATTTTCCAACACACGTTGTGCCCTTTCATTGCTATCTTCCAAGCAAGCAGCAGATGATGGATAATTTTTTCTTTCAACTATGCAATAACAGACAATTTCAAATATTTTTATATTTCCATGGTTTGAGGAATCGTTGGTTACAGCTAAAAATATAGCCTTTCTAATGAAAAAATAATTTTCTCAATGAAAAAAATAATTAATACATTGCTGAGCGCAAGATGCTGCTCCTTTGTGTGTCAGACACAAAGACGTTTAACTCTGTAAGCCTGCTGACAAATGCATCCATGTCCCTCTCGCTGTCCCACTTGAGGCAGCATGTCAAGTTATGGCTAGACAAATGCAGGGTCTTCGAGTTGATTCTCTGTGCTGTGGCATTGCTGAGATTCACACTGCTGCGGATAACCATGCCGATGTCATCTATGTCCCTGCAGTGCGAAGAGAAGGAGAGTGAAGAAGCTCCAGAGAGCAAAGCCATTGCCGTCTTTAAAGAAAGTGCAGGCTGTTTCTTGGGTGGGATTTTGTACAGATGCTTTGCTGTCCTGGTGGCCACAGAAAGTGCCCCAGTGGCCCCCAGCTCTCCCTGCCACCCCCTGGCTTGGCTCCCACTGCTCACGGGCAGCCCCACATCTGTGAGACTGATGGGAAAACCACCAAGCTGTGGGAAGACTTTTCGGGAGCAGTGCTGGTGCTGCCCCACCTCCATCTCCTTCTCCTTGGTGGCAAAACCTATCTGATCAAAACAAGCCACAGATGCTTCTTAAGGAAACCATTCTCACCCAAGATGTCTTCCTGGCTGCCCAGAGCCTTTCCAACCACAAAACCCAAGTGACAAATAATGTCCCCTCTGGCAGGACCCGCTTGGCCAGTGACTTACAAGTAATAGTGAACCCACATGTCCGTGATTTCAAAACAGTGATTCTGGTACCAAAATATATAATTTGTCCATTTCCTGAAGCAATAGATCTGTGCACCCATGGCATGGGAGAGCAGGGGACTGAAGTGAAAGCTGGAACAGAAATTGAAAGAAAGGGACATCCCAGGAAGGGGTGAGGCATCGTGCGGGCTGAGTTGGGGGTCCGAGTGCAATGCGGTCGAGACATCAACTCCATCCATTTACCCACGGAATAACACTGAGCCTGGCCATGTGGCTGCCTGGATGGGGGTCAGCTGGGACTTAGCGCCAGGCACCCGAGCAAGGCGAGCAGAGCAAGCGTAAGGACGGTAGATGGGGTCAGCTAAGAGTCCAGGTCATCAGGCAAGCTCATGGTGATGATGCAGAGCCAAAGCCAAGTCAGGAAGTCAGTTCTCAGGTCGGGGTTTGGCTTAGTGGGGCCCATGGACAGGTGCAGCCATGGCTGTGACTTGGCTGTGACTTGGCCGTGACTCAGCCGTGACTCAGCCATGTTATGGTTCAGGCTGGGGACAAGTATGAAAGCCCCAGCTGGAAGGCAGCTCCTGAGAAAAGACGTTCAGCCATCACTGAAGCCTCTAGCTTTCTTCCCAAAAGCTTTCTTCAAGGTCACCATCTGTGCTCTTGCCAAGCTGGCCTGGGCAGCCAAACGCCCAGGAAGGGAGGATGTTCAAGACATTGACACCTTGCTCCTCCATGATCCGTGACCCTTTGGCCACAGTGCCTCCCTGCTCCCCAGCACCTCCTTTTTGCAGTGGGACCCTGTGCCTCTTCCACTTCAGGACGACACAACCAGGTGCACAAATCTCCACACATCACTGGAGCCCAGGTCCCAGTGAGAGGGTGTGCGATGGGGCAGCCGAGAGCCCGTGTCCGCTGCAGCACGCACCAGCAGTACCAGTCCTTGTGATTAACTGGAGAAGTCACCCAGAGATACAGATTCTCCAAAGGAAAGTTGGCAGTTGAATTGGCTTCTACGCCAATGGTCCTGAATTGAAAGTCATTAAAGTTTGTAATCCTGAAGTAGCAAAAGTGTCACAAAAAGGAGAACAGCTTAACTTGTCTGGAAGCCAAACAGCAGCGAAGACAGTCTGAGGGGAGGGCAGATCCTTAATTCTACCATCTGGCAGTGCTACACGCTGAGCCTCAATGCAAAATGGAGAAGTGGCAAGAGATTTCCAGGTAATCAATTGCTTGCTGCCAAATTCTTCCCCTGGGTGCCCCTGGCTACCACCAAGGCTCCAGTCCTGATTCCAGCAATGCTTTCACTTAGGGGTTCAAGGCTTGATTTTTTGTTGCTGTAAATCATGGCTCTTCCACTGGTGGAAATGTGCTAGCATGGCTGTGGTGGCAAAGAACATGAGTGTTAGAGACAACAGTCGTCCTGGGAACTGAGTCCTACTGAGTCCTGTGATGACAAGGGGGAATTACTCACCTCCTTGTGCTGGAATATCTGGGTCTGAGTGTCTGAATGGTGACACGTTTCAATTAAGGCTTCCGTGTCTCTTAGGTGCTTTTCAAAATGTGAGCATGTACTCTGCACACTTTAGTTCCCATTGTTTTCCTTTCAGCAAACTGGTTCAGCCTCCTGCTTTTAACTGAAACCCATTGTCCATTTATAAAAGGATCTGCTGTGAATTTCTCATTCAGAGATTTCTGAAAGCCCAGGTCTTTGGCAGAGAAGTGCAAGGAAATCTTACAATAGATGGGAAAAGCTGTGATCTCCCCAATTTCCAGCAACACAGTTGTCACTGATTTTCCATCGTGCACACAGGTCTGGGACAAATGATAGTGCCAAAAAGCAGGGACAGGCTCCAGGTTGGGAGCAGGAATGCTTGTCTCCAGCACCATCCCAGTGAAGCTGTGGAGGTACTTATTCATACCTTGAAACAGCACCGCTGGAAAAGGAAAGGAAGATTAAGTGGAAGAAAAAACTACAAAGGGAAGACAAGAAGAAAAAAAAAAGTGTTTAAAAGCAGCTGTGATGATCGTTACACAGTGACTTAGCACGTCCAGGGCCCTGTCGAAGGAACAGAAAATCCACTCTGTGTGGGTTGTCCTGGTGGGAAGCTGAGCCCCCCCAGCCGCTCGCTCACCCCCCAGCAGGATCGGGCAGAGCATTGGAAGGGTAAAAGTGAGAAAACTCATGGCTTGAGATAAAGACAGTTTAATAGGTAAAGCAAAAGCCACACGTGCAAGCAAATCAAAACAAGGAATTCATTCGCTCCTTCCCATCGGCAGGCAGGTGCTCAGCCATCCTCAGGAAAGCAGGGCTCCATCACGCCTAACGGTTACTGGGGAAGACAAATGCCATCACTCCGAACATCCCCCCTTTCCTTCTTCTTCCCCCAGCTATTCTTGCTGAGCATGGCATCATATGGTATGGAATATAGGCCCTTGGTCAGCTGGGGTCAGCTGTTGCGTCTGTGCCCCCTCCCAGCTTCTTGTGCAGCCTCAGCCTCCTTGCTGGCAGGGTGGTGTGAGAATCAGAGACCTTGACACTGTGCAAGCCTGGCTCAGCAATAGCTAAAACATGGGTGTGTCATCAACACTGTTTCGGTCACAAATCCAAAACACAGCACCATACAAGCTACTATGAAGAAATTTAACTTTATCCCAGGCAAACCCAGTATACATATCCTGGGATGACTGTTTTGGCCAGTGAGGGAGAGAGGACAAGAAGATTCTTTGTGTGTTTGTGTGTGCATTAATGGGAGCATTTTCACAAAGGTCAGCCTGATGGTGAAGTAAATGCTCTGCTGGGCTTGCTCTGGGGCTGGGAGAGGGAGTCTGGGCCAGACGGAGAAACCGTTAGCCCATCCCATGAGGGACGTGCAGAGTGGTCAGTGTGATGAGACACTCCATGTGAGCCCTGTGCCCGCTGATGTCTACAGGTGTGGTTTTCAGTGGGTTTCCATGTTGTCAGCGTGGCCAGATGTGTGACCACATCTGCATGCAGCAGGCACCTGAGAGTGGAGGCCATGATGCCCACAGAGCCCTGCCATTTTGTGATGGCTGAGCTCTGGCTAGCAGCACCTCGTACTGCAGTCATGACATTTTGCATGCTCACAAAGGCTCACACACCTACTGTGCCACGGCCTTTGCTCTCTGTCTTGCAGTGATGTCCTGTGGACACTTTCAGACTTCCAAGAAGAGCTGGAGTTCTTAACTGGGGATCAGCATCAGAGGTTTGCACTTGAAGCCCTTGAAGCAGAAGAGTCCTCCAGCATCTACGGAGGCTGCTGGCTCTGACATACCACCACAGGTGACTTTCATCTCCCAAGGGGAAGGTAGCATCTTAGAAATGAAAGGGTTCATTTTTGTTTGTCACAAGTGGGCAGGTCTCCTCAAACAAGCCCACTGAGGTGCTGGCTTTCTGGAATGGGACCTGCTGGGTGGCACAGAGCATCTCCATGTGGACCCTTACATCACAGAGTGTGCAAATATCCCCCTGAAGGTATCTGCCATGCGGTCTTGATAGTTCACTTAGTCAGATACCCATTCATGGGCATCCTCCCCTTGTTCTGACATGTGGATGTGCTTTAGAAACACTGTGTCCCACAGAGGCCTGGTGGGTTTATCATCAACCTGTCAACACACGATTCGATCACGCCGCAGATGTGCCCTTTGCAAACAGAGTTGGGAGGGAGCGCTGACTCACCTCCCATTCACGTGCATCCAAACACCAAAATGTCTATGAAACAACTCCAGAGCTGCCTATTAGATAAACATTTTGGTGGGAGCAAAACGAAGGTGTAGGTGGCATTTGTCCCACCTAACTAGTGATCACGTAGTTTGGAGTTTGGGTCCTTTCCAGAGCCTGTAAGGAGAGAGAGGCACTATCCCTGCTGCAGGATGGACCAGTGATGATCGGAGGCAGTGTCACCCCACCCTGTGCTGCTGTCTTCAGAGGCTGGTCACAAGATCAGGGTGGAGAGCACGAAAAACACCCTGAGCGGCTCTCACACTCCCCTTCCTCTGCCAGGGCAGTTGTAAGGCCCACGAAGGAACAGCACAGCGTGGACTTAAAAACTGAGTCATTACGAGCTGGTAGGAAAGAAAATGAAGTCTACACCTTGCCAAAAATATCAGTGTTGCAGCAGCACCTCCTCCTCAAACATCACAAGAAAGTGAGACATTTTAACACCTTCCATGTAAGTGCGTTTTGCACCCAGTGCCCCCTCCAGAAGTTGTTTCTACCTGGATGTGCTTTGGGGGGATGAGTCAGGCTGCAGGGATGTCTTGGAGCTGGGGCTGGTGCTCCATGTGTCAGCTCCACTTGGCACCAGCACCGGCACCACTGGCCATGGGTCTCCGTGCACCCTCCTGGCAGCTTTGGGCGGCAGAACCGGCATGGAGGTAGGCAGCCACAGCCCTGCATGGTCTCAGACCGGCGTGGGTGGCCATGGAAAGCAGACCCGTAGGATCTCAGACCGTCTCAACCTGAAAGGGTTAATAGGAGTTATTCAAGCATCGGGGAAGCAGCGGGACAAAAAGGAATGTGGAGCCAGTGCTGCTGAGACCAGTTCCAAGTCAGCAGTCATCTCGAGGGTGTCTGATGTGCCCAGTGGAGGCCTCAGCTCACCTGCGAGGCAGCAGCCAGCTGAACACCAGGGCTAGTTCAGACTAACAGCCCTGCCTCCTCGCCCTTCTCAGCAGCTCCAGCCTCTGGAGGAAGGACCAAAGGCTGCCAGAAGCACCAACCCCTTTGTCAGAGGCACCTCAGGTTAGGAGCAAACCCATCTCCTGCTGCAGTGGCAGGGGAGTCCCAGTAACTGGGAGGAGAGAAAATGCCCCGAGATGAAGAGGACACAGCTCAGAGATGAAGAGGGGACCGCTCAGAGATGGAGATGCTGTCTGACAAGGACATGGAGATGTTCTCCAAGGTTTGAATAGCCTGTGCATTTCCACTGCTGCATCTGCAGAGGTGCTTCCAGCTCACCTTCCCCGGCGGCTCTGCTCTGCGGACACAGCTTCTTCAAGGCTTTTTGAAGAGCTTGACCTTCTTGTCCAGGAAAAGCCTCCACTGTGCAGCCATGTCATTGGAAGCATCCTGGACAATACGCCTAGAAGTGGTCTGTAGGTGTACAGAGGAAAATACTGATACACTGAATTTAGCAGCCCTACCAGGACATCTCTACCAGGGGCGTATTCAGGAACATGAGAGCAATCCCGGGCTGGAACAAAAGGCAGCAATGCCTGTGGCATAAGGCAGGGCTCAGACTGGAAGCAGCCTACATGGCCCACAGGAGAAAGCATGCCCCATCTGAGCAAATGGGGTGCTGATAGATCCAAAGACACAGCAATGATGTCCCCCACCCTGGAAGCACATGAGGATGTTTTTAATGACTCAGGTAGGCTTTTCTTTACGATGACCTGTCACCAGAGAGATGTGATGTGCAATTTGGCCTCCCACACTACGCCAGTACTACAACCTGTAGTATTTTCTAGGGTGCCTTTGTGTACTGACATTGCTAAGAATGGGCACAAAATACCATGGTGAAGAGACTCAATGTCCTCAGTGACCTCTGAGCAGGTCTCTGGGAGAAGATGTGGCTGAATGGCTCATGGGAGGAGCAAAAAGATTCAAGGGTATAACAGTCACTTAAGCCCTTTTAAGTCTCCACTGTGAATTGTTGCCAGTAGTCTTAGACTTAGATCCCAGGCAAGCAGGTTGACACAAATGATAGACTATTTTGCAGAATATAAATGATGCGAGAAAAGCAAAGCTTGAGAACCAGTACACAGTGCCAGGTTTCCAGAAACTGTACACCAGTGATTCATGCTTAGTTTCTATCACCGTTGGATGTGGCCCACAATTCTGAAGTTATGGAAGAGAATATAAAGTGAACAGAAAGAAAACAAGATCTGAAATAAATGAGGTGAGAAGTGAATGTGAGTATGTGTAAGCAGATAGAGCAACCTTTGCTTTTCACATAACGTGATATGCAAAAAAGTCTAAGAAGGGTAGAGGCTGGTAGGGGGGCCCATTAACTGAGTAATTAAGATAGAAGCAAAAAGGGAAGAAAGAGAACAATGGAAAGTTTTGAAAGACAAGGGTACTGAATAACAGCAGAGAGAAAGGGCACTTTCTTCAAATGCTACCAAAAGGTGGCTCGCTCCTGAAGGGCAAACACGGGCCCCCAGGTCTGATGAGTCTCTGCATCAAAATGCACCATCAGATGAATTCAGCGAGGAACTGCAGGGGAGGCTGGATTAATCTAAGAGCTTCTGCAGTCAAAACATGACATGAGTATTAAAGCCAAGGAGCACCAGGAAAATGTGAGTCCCCAGCTGAGTCCCGTGGTTTCTCTTCAGGCACTTGATGCCTTGCTTATAACCTGGATCCTGATGGTATCGGAAATCAGGAAGAAGGAAGGAGCACCTGCTGGGATCATACAAGTCATGGGAATGTGCAGGAATGGTCAGACCCCAAGGGCACCATCCTCAATGACAGCACGGCTTTGCACTTGGGTGAGGTGGCACCTTATTGCTTCCTTCACTCCCAGCCTTCACAATGAAGATGCCCTTTCTGAGAGTCACCCTACTGTCCCTCTCCCTGGATTCAGCCATCAGCCATAGTCAGAGAGACTGGCTTTTCTCTCCTTTGTCTTGCTTTTAGTTTAGTGAAGCTAACATTACTTTCACTCACACCAGCTCAATATAAATACCGTTCCACCAGCCTTAATGGAATGGCTTTAGATTTACAGCAAAACAAAGGGCAGCAGGATCTGGTTCTTTCCTTAATTATTGTTTTTCCTCTCTCCCTCTCCAACTGTCTCTCACTGGTTAAGGAAGAAGAGGAAATTCTTGTCATTCCAGCTGGACAAAATGAACACAAACTTCAGCCCGCACCAGTTTCCTCATTTTCAACCAGTGCTGGAGGAGAGGACCTCTGCATGGGCCTCTGCCCATGCTCCAAGAACACGTCAGCTCTGCCTGTTTGAACAGGCTGAGCACAGGTTAGCTGCAAACTGGGTGTCCATTAACTGTGTTTGCAAGGGATGTAGTCTTGAAGAAAAGACCCTGCCCTTCCATCACAGCACGACCGTGGGAGCACCAGTGCACTGGCCACGGCTCCAGAGCTCTCCTACAGAGCCAGCTCATGTCTGCCCTGTCCAGAGCACAGGCAAAGGGACCTCGCACAAGGCCTGGCTCTGGACAGAAGTGTAGACCTGCCTTGTCTGCCTGCATGAATCAGCCCAAGGGGAATCCAGAGCTGAGTGAAGACGGTTCATCGGTGAAGATCAACATTGGAGATTCACGTTATTTCTGCACAGCACATCAATGCCCTGGACACAGCTGAGGCAGACCAGGTCCCAGGACCACATGAGCCACCATGGTGACGTGGAGACCCCAGGTTAGCTGGCCCTGTGGGCAGACAGCACAGCCTGCTCTGCAGAACTGCTGCGTGGGAGCACCTTGCCTCTTGCACACCCGCGTGCCACGTTTGGCACCGACCCGTGTGAGGGAAGAGCCTGAAGTGAGCTTAAACATCAGTGTTGCTTAAACCAAGCTCCCTGCTCACCCAGTTTGCTCCATCCCCCACGATGCTCTGACAGCCTCTCTCCCTCCTCTCCCCACTCCCCTCACCCCGCTCAGAGGAGCACGTTCCTGCATATTGCTTTGTAGTAATTAGCACATCGGTGGGGCTGGGAGTGCAGAGCGGGGAAGTGGAACAGGAGGAGAAGCTAACGAGGTCAGAAGACAGCATGTGGCATCCCTGCGAGGAGAGGGAAGAGGATTCAAAACCTGCTGCAATCAAAGAAGCACCTGCCTGGCATGAATCCCTGGGGCCATGAGAGCGAAAGGAGAGGGAGAGGATTTCTTGCTGTAACATACGGCGGCAAGTCTTTCTCTCCCATTTGTTTCAGAGACTAATTAGGTCAATGTTGCCCTTGCAGATTCAGCCTGGAAACCTGAGTTCTGCCTGTGCTCCAGACCACAGGGTCCTGGCAGATGGGGAGGGAGCGGGCTGGACCGCAGGGCTGGGACAGCCAGTTCATGGCTTTGTACAGGGTGCTCAGTCTCTCTGACCTTTGGTGCTTGTTTGATTTAAATGGTTTAAATGGCTTTTCACCCCCAACCTCGTGGCAGAACAACGCCGTGACATCCTCAGCCTCACGCTGGCAAATTGACTGCAAGGCAAAACAGATATGACTTTAAAAAACCCCACATTGCAACCATTCACAAGTGTAAATAATGCTGGACGTAAGAGGGACTGCTTTCCCCCCCTCGCTGCCAGCGGTGTTCAGAGCTCACAAGGCTGTTTTAAGCCACACGTCTTTCACCTCTGAGTTTTTCATTGATCTGTGTTTCTTCCATAGCATGGCTATTCTGGGAAAGTTCTTAGGGATCATCTCCAAAAACCTGAACTTTTGGGGCATTTTGCTTTTGTGTTTGCTCTCAGTTGTGAAACACTGAACTACGGAGTAAAACAGTGTGCCAAGAAATGCAGCAAAACCAGGACAGGCCAGAAAAGGGTCAGCATGGAAGAAAGAGCAAAAAGATCCATCACCATTCACCACCGCCGGTCCCAGGACTTCTGCAGAAAAAAAAAAAAAGATAAAATCAAGATGTAACATACCCTGAACATGGTTCATAATTTTATTTGACAGCAATATACAAACATAAGCCCTAAATCCTTAGGTATCAAGGCATGAAGCAGCTTGCAGAGGGAAGAAGAGAGGAAATTCTTTCTTACAGGGATTATTACATTGCTGACCACCGTGAAATCCTTCCTGGCTCCTCTGGATCACAGTGGAGAGCAGGCCTGGTCAGTCACTGGGCACAGCTTTGATAAAATCTGTTGGTTCCTATGGCCGTGATAGCATCATATTAAATGATTGGAAGGGCAGCGGCTCCCAGATCTGTTTCGGCTGGGGATGAGTTCATGACAGAGAGGCAGCTCCAAGCAGTCCCATTTTAGGAGGCTACACGACCCAGACGGTGACGGCCCCTTGGGCAAGCGCAGCACAACCCTGCTTTCATGGGGCAAAAAGGAACTGAAGGCTGACACCACCCAGACAAATCACTGCAGGGACTGAATCCTGGTCATCTACCTCCTCTCTGTGCCCCTCTTGCACACCCCTGTTTCAGCAGACTCGGGTAAGTGGGTCACCTTGTGACACCAGAAAGCTCCCTCTGTGTGACAGCTATTCCTGTAGCAACACAGCCCTTCAGCACCTCCCATGCTATGTTTGGGTTGTGCTGTCATTATCTCCTGCTTTATCAGGCCAGCCTCTGTGGCATCTACCCTGGGGACTAATGGAGGTTGATTCCTGCAAGAGGCTCACTCCTTTACTGGGCTTGCCGAGTGTCATCACAGCATCTCCATGCAAATGACATGTGGGAAGCTGGCAGCATCCCTTTGACTTTTCCAGATCAAAGGTGCTTGCTTTGGAAATCAGAAGCTGGTTTTCCTCCCAGCCAGCTTGGTTTTGTCGTCTGTTGGTGAGAAACACAACACAGGTGCTGTCAAAGCTTGCGGGGGTCAAAACAGGAGCACTTTGGCTCCCACCCAGCCACGTCGGCTCAGCCCATGGGCAGGTTGACGGCTGTTTGGGCAGGAGTGCATGTCCTCTTGTCATCTCTGTCACCCTGAAGTGATGGCAGGTGGCATCATAATGCAATGCCTTCTCTGCCATCCCTCTCCTCCAGGACAATTTCATGCATGGTTCTGCTTCTCGCTTTCTGCCACGCTGCACATTGTCCCAGGGCTAATGGCAACAGCATCTTACTCCTTCCATGAAAAGGGAGAGGCGAGAGAGGGAAGGCAGAACTTACCCTTCACCAAAAAGCCCTTCCTTCACTGGGCTCTTCATTTTTACTCCCTTTCTCTCCGGACTTTTGAATCCTGAATTTCTCCCTGTCTGGGATGACAGTGGGGAGTGGCGATGGGAAGGCAGATTCCTCCCTCATCACCCCACTGCCAGAGCTTTGCTGCCCTGTCTCGCCCCCATCGCTGGAGGGCAAGTCTGGTTCCCTCCTGGTCAGAGCAGGATGCCTGCGGGGAAGGCTGGCACCTTGGGTGCTCGCACTGAGGCTCTCTCCCCTCTTTGCTCCAGGCAGGACCCACAGAGCTCTCTTCTAGCAATACCCAGCGAGTCACCCTGCAGGGAGCATCTCCCTCCCCTTCTACCTCTGCACTGCAAGAAATTCTCTCCCACCCTCTCTCCACCCTTCCCTCCTCTTTGCTCCTTCCCTGGCGTGGCAGAAGAGGGAGCAGGGACAAGCCAGAAACCCTACAAGAGCCTAATGAGATGGTTGCTGATCCCTCCAGCACTGACCTAGCTGGCCTTGATGCAAGCAGCCCTGCGGCACCCCACCAGCCCCACTTGGTTGTGCTGGCAGTGAATCAGCACCTACCACACCAATGCAGATCAATCCCCATGAGCTGGAGAGAGCAATGGCTGCAGTTGCTATTAACTTCTGTCTCGGGCTACGACTTGTAATCACCACAGCCTGATGAGCATCTTTGTTTTGAAAAAAAGCCAGACTTAATCTGATGGCAAAGTGTCTGCAAAACTTGAGGGAAAATCATGCAACTACTTTTGGAGGCTGGATTATTAAAAATAAATCCTGGTCTAAAATACAGATGCTGTTGCTCTAGTCTGTAGTGCAAAAATGACTTTTATTGTGCCATTGAGATTTCAGTATTCTTAAATCTCCTTGGAAAATTGCATGCCAGCTGCATGGAGAAAACAGATCATAATTATGCTGTTACACAACTCTTGCTGTGGACAGTTTGGGGCCAAGCCTCCCCACTTTGGTCCATGAGTACTTCTCCCCAGGAATCCCACGGGAAGAAGGACAGGCATGTGTCCCTGCCTCCAAGAGGAGCAGCTGCTGGGTGCGCTGACAGAGCGAGGTGACATTGCTAATGGAGCCAGAGCTCTTTATTCTGCTGACTAGTAACTGCGAAGAACAATTTAAAACTTTGATTTCATAAAAGTCTCGCTCACATGATACTGGAATGGACAACATATAAACTTTGCTGGTGTCTCACCGTTCCAGATCCTTTAGCAAGAAATCTTACATGCTCCCGGCCCCAGGCTGTGCCCTCTGTCTTGCTTTCCATGTGCTCGGTAACAGGATAGCAAGGTGAGCCAGTAGGGTCACCCCATCTCAACAGTTATCATGCTTTCTGCATAGCTTGGTGGCTCTGTGCCAGATTAACTCCCATATTTAGCTGTGCCATGGCTGAGGACGTGGATGGAAGGAAAGTGATACATGGAGAACCGCAAACATCACCTCCTGCAGCTTCCAGCCGGGAGGTCAGGTCTCCTCTGTGCTGCTTCTGTGTGTAGTTCACACCTCCACAACTGCTGCCCACTGCCAGGGCGGCAGAGGTGGGGTTTCTAGGGAGGGTTCCTATCACGAGCTAAACAGATACACGCAACGGGGGGGAAAACCAGACCAGTTGTATTGAAGCTATCACAAATCTCCCTAGAGCGCTGCAAGACACAACGGGCCAGAGGGAAGGCGAGGGTCTCCCCCATCCCCAGCGCATTCAGGCTCACGTGCTAGCACGGGGTCCATCCCATGCGCACTCTCCCATCCATGCTAGGACCAAGGCTGAGATCCAAGCCTCCCAGCTAACTACCTCTCCATTTCACAAGTCCTGAAACCCCTCCAGGCACAGACTCAGGACTCCAGTACAGTTGTTTCAAATCTCACCCACTCACCCGTGCTGCTTTTCATCTGGTGATGGTTTGTTTAGCCTGTCCCTAGCAAGTGACCCATAAGGATCCTGGCAGTGTTTATGCTACCGCTGATTAGCAAATAGCCATGTGACCCGCTGGGAAAATCTAAGTCAAGTCCTTGTCTAGCTGCTGACCCATGTAAACACTAAGAATTACTTCTCCGGCTGGAGTGATACAGGTCTGAGGTCAGAGGATTAAGCTACAGGGAGTGAGGGCTGCTTTACTTCTCAGTGGCAGCATCTGCACTTAGCCTCACAGGCACTACCTTCCCTGCTCTGCCTAACTCAGCTTTCCCGACCCTCAGGAGAGAAGCCCAGAGCATCCACGTGTTTGATCTGCTCACCTCATGGGCCTGGGAAACCAGCAAAGGGTGCAAAGAAAACAAAAAGAGGTCAGAGAAGAAGCAGAGTGAGAAAACAAATGCAAAGGAACGAGGGGTCTCTGTATGTCAGACATGGGACATCACCACTTTCTATAAATGCCACTTTGGAAGTGATCTGAAACAAGAGGGAAGAGAGGCATCTCCCACCCCCAGCACTTGCCCTGTAGCAGCTATAGTCATTGGATCAGGAGTGGGATCACTGGGGGCAGAGAGACAGTGAAAGAGCATCACGAGCTGGTGTGATGAACTCGGTGTGACAATTCTGCTTTCCCTGTACCGCCAAAGCCACAAGGACTGAGTCCGCTTGGGGTCTCCTCTCAGGTCTCTTGAATGCTTACTTTCACCAAGTTTTCAGCTGTGCCTCTGGCTGTACCTTCCGTCTTTTGCATGCTTGGAAGCAATGATTCCAGCAAACTGGCATTCACGGTTATCCACAGTGCCTAGGCAAATACCGGAGCTGCACACGTGAACTGACGTCTCTCAAAGGTGATGTTGCATCAGGGACACAAAAAGAAGCAGTCTCTGCTCTTCCTGCTTCTGCTCCGGTTATTCCACTCGAGAGGCACAGGAGAAAGCAGAGCATCTCCTCTGAAGTTTGCCAGCAAAGGGGTGAGTGGGGCACGTGAAGGGCTGGGGTGACCCAAATTTTATGGATACAGAGCAGGAGCAGAGGAACGGCAGGTAAAGCCCTGGGCCATGTCTGGACTGATGGCAGGGGTGCACTCTTCAGGATCCATTGGATCTTCACTGGATCCAGTCAGGCTGCGGGGCCGCAGATGGTTTCCATCCCTTTGTCCAGAGAGTGATGGTTTCTGGTGCCTCCTCCCAGAGAAAGCTTTGGTAGCGCAGAGCTTCAACGCAGAGTCCTCTGCCCAGGAGAGGTCAGCTTGGTTTATACTCACTAGTATCTCTGGGGTTACATGGAACGGGAGGCAAGGATACAAAACAGGCTTTTCAGCTGAAATTAATGTTTTCTGAAGAAGTCTCCTCACTTCCCCACGACTGCATCTGGAATTGCAGGGGAGCCGGCTGCTGTGACACAGCTGCTCCTGGCACAGTGCCTCAGACAAAGAGGAGGATGGATTTACAGGGACTTGGGTGACATTGATAATAGATAGTCATCCTGAAATAGCAGTTTTGTCTCCAAGCTCCACACAGAGAGAGGTCTCATTTCCCAGGGCAGCATGTAACCCCGCGTGTCCATAACAGAGCTGGGAACATCATCCACTGCCCTGTGCACCAGCTCTGCTTCCTGTTCATGGTGGCCCTGCCACACACACGTTGTGCTGCCGTAGGCCTCTCACCTTCTCGCCTAAACCTCCAACCCCTCCCCATATCCAGGGGATAATTAATGTAACGTTCTTTCCTTCGTCCCACTCTCATCTGCATTGTAAGCTGGTAGCCCACAAGAAGTGTCTGTTACGTAGTGGAAGCCCATTCTTCACCTGCTCCATTGGCCTTATCTGATAGCTGCTGCCTTACCTTGGCTCAGCAGCAGGAGTCAAGAGCAGACCTCTTCAAGAGGATGGTTTCCTAGTTTTTGCTGATCTGGGTCACTCATAAATTTAAACACGAATTAAAAGCTGTCAGTTGTTTTGCCTGATAATTACATGCACACGGGATTTGTTTCAGTTCAAGAGAAAGTAGCAATTTCTTTGACTAAAAGTTGTTTGGAAAAACTGTGGCTTATAGAAATTAGTCTTGTAACACTCCCAGCTCTGACTGCTCAGGGACCTGCTTTCTGCCTTAGTATCACATCCCTTTGTTATTCACCTAAGCACTCCATAGTTAATTGCAGAGCTCACACTTTTTCTTGGCTAGCTACCTTCCTGCTGTTTCATGATTCATTACTTGTAAATGAGTCCCTGAGGTTCCCCGGCAAAGCTGATTCCCAGCTACACAAAAATCCTCAGAGCTGTCCTTTGGCTGAGCTTTCGCTGTTAACACGTGTGCCTGCTACTGGGGAAACCACCGCTGAGTTACAGGTAGTAGCTGTGATTTGAAGAATTGTTTCATCTTCTTGAAAAAGAGATTTTATTTTTGGAGGGCCCAAATTTTCTATTGACTCTGGGACTGTGAAGTGAGTTCCCCACTGTGCAACAGCTCCAAGGCAGGGCCACAAGTCATCTCCAGATGGGAATAAGACCTAGAGACAGACAGTGCAATTGCACTTCACCATAATCTCCACAGCAGTCCACTCATGTCCAGTGTGGATCCTGGCCCAGAACAGTTCCCCTTGACCAAAACACCACCAGTGCCCAGGGACATCCTGATCATGTCTCTGGAAGAAGTCATTTAAGATTGCTATTTAAGCATCTCCTCTGAAATGAAGCAATAAATTGTTATCACCCGAGATGGACAGAAAATAACCATCCCAGACTGGAAAAATGAATTTTGTTGCAATTTGCAATGAAACCCCCGAATTTCAGCGTGTTTCTCCTGGAACAGATGAAGCACCTTCTCCAGGACTGTGTTTACGGCAAGCTCCTGCCACCCAGGACAGCAGAGCAGGCTGCAATGGGGCAAGCCACCAAGAATTGGCTTCTCGTCATTCCCCACATTATCCTCGGTCACCACAGTGGGAAAAGCATCACCAGGATTTGTGTGACTCATCCCTGTGCCCCGTACTCCTGTCCTGGGAATCCATGTGGCTGTGGGCAGGTCCCAGACCATCACTGCTCCTGGTCTCTAGGGCTCAATCCCAGCACAGAGTCCCCCCGCCTGATACCCCTTTCCCTGCTCCCTGGGGAGGACATTGCTATGGCAAGAGCTGCAGTCAGGATGAACCCCTCCAACTGTGACAGTGGCTGGGGTCCTCTTTCCCTCAGAGCACCACAGTTTACATTTCTGGAGAATGAGGCGGTTAGCGTAAGGAGCACACACTCCTTACAGCAATTTGTTAAAAAGAGAGGTCATGCACAAGATGCAAAACAGCACAAAACAGGACTCCTCGGATCAGCTTCCCTTGGCTCATCTCAGTCTTCACAGAGGTGAAGTCTTGAGGCATAAATGCAGAGCAAATCACCTTATGGAAGGTCCTCACAAGCAAATGGACCCCACAGAAGGTGTGAGCATGGGGCATGCCCAGCACTGGCAGGGCACCAGCTGAGCGAACCAGGCACTTGGAGTGTGAAGACAGGACAGTACCTGCCCTGGGAGGGTGAGAGTTGAGCCGTGCATTTAGGAAACAGCTGAATCCTTCCAGAAGAGCATTTGCCATTTCAGGGCAGGCGTTTGGTAAGTGTGCTGTGTGTCTGCAGCCTTCACAATCAGGACAATGTTGCTCACAGGGCGTTAGCTGTGACCATCAACTCACAGTCAGGAGTCACTCAAGCTACTTGCTGTACATGTAGGGACTCACATGCTCCCAGGCTTGGTGCCTGCATTTTTGCTAAAACTTGCCCAAATTGACTGTTTTCTGATTCCAGAAAGAGCCTCTCAGCTGCACCGAGGGCCACAACTGCCAACCTGCAAGAGAGCATCCATCATGCCAGGAGTCAACAGAGTGCCTCAGGTGCGTGCCATCACGGCTGGCTACCATCGATACAACTGTAGGGACATCAACTGGGACCACAGTCTTCTCTGAGAGCTCCTGGAAAGAAAAGGAGGAAGAACGTGTGTTTTCAGTAGACAGCACTGCAAGATAGGAGTGACCTTCTCCCAGCCATTGGGTTAGGACTGCTCCTGAGAAATTCACCACCTCCCAGCAACAAGTGAAGATTACGGATCAGTCAGGAGTTTGCAACGCAACTTGGGCAGTCATTTGGGGGATCTTCCCTCTTCTTGGGGGAACATTTTAAAACAACCTGCCTGATAAATGGGTATGCACAGCCTTGATGGCGAATACCATGGGAATGGACCATTTAAGCAATCAGTTCTCCAGGACTGATGGTGGGCGACTCAGCCCTCTACACTCACAGCCGTGCCTCATTCCTAGATGGATGTGGACAAACTGCTTCCCCTGCTGGAGTGGGTCCCAGGCAGCAGGCTGGCACGGCAGGAGTCTTCATCTCTGGAACAGCATCCTTCCCCTTTGTAGTCAGATAATGACAAAGATTTCATTTTTGTTTCACTTTCTTCCTTGTCACCAACATTTCTTTTGTCCCTTTCTCCCTTTACAAATGTTAATTTCTGTCTTTGTCTCAGCTGTAACTGTTTCAGTGCATTGTCTTTTGCCAACTGAAATGAAATTCTCCTCGATAGGCAGATCTTAGAAAATTAACATTATGCTGCAATTTGGAACAAACACAGCTGAAGCAGCTGCTTGGCTGAAGAGAGCGACAAGAACCACAGGACTGTTAGTTTGAAAAGCACCCTTAACCCAGAAGGGCTTTGCAAACTTGGGGCCATACTCTAACTGTATTCATCCGAGTGGTGTTACTTTATCGTTTGAAGCCAGAAGAAACACCTGGGGACAGAGAGTTAGGCAAGGTTTTACATTTCTGTTGAATTTGCATCAGCTGGGGCAAGAAGAGGGACTGGGAGCTATGGGCCTGTCAGCCT
Organism: Nipponia nippon; assembly: GCF_047370975.1. Lineage (NCBI taxonomy): Eukaryota > Metazoa > Chordata > Aves > Pelecaniformes > Threskiornithidae > Nipponia > Nipponia nippon. The sequence continues at coordinate 844,962 of NW_028262340.1, forward strand.
CACCTCAGTGCCTAGAAAGGTCATGGAGCATGGCCCCTTGGAGTCCTTATCCAAACCTGTGAAGGATGAGGAAGCAACCAGAAACAGTCAGAATGGGTTTTCCAAGGGCACATCATGCTCAGGCAACTGCATTGCCTTCTACAACAGCACAGGCTGGGCAAACCTACACTTAGGTGGTTGAAAACCGGCCAGACCACCGGGCTTAACAGTCATCAGCAATGGACTGATCGCTGGTGGGCAAGGATTAGTGATGTCCCCAGGGTGATATTGGGGTCCACATCATCCACCGTCTGGACAATGACACAGAGCTCACTCTCAGCACATGCACATACAAAATTAGGGGAAGAGGCTGATGTGTGTAATGAGATGACATCAATCCGTAGGGACCTTGGAAACTGGATCCTTGGAGTGGGGCAACAGAAGCCTCGTGAGTGCACTAAGGAGAGGTGCAAAGTCCTACACAGGGGGCGGAATAATCCCATGCAGTGGTCCAGTCTGGGACGCAACTGGCTGAGCGGCAGCCTGTCTGGGAAGGACCTGGGTGTTCAGTGCACACGAGGTGCAATGCGACCCCATAGCAGTGCGCTCTCGTTGCAGATAAGGGAACCACTGTTCTACCCCGGCGGCAACGTGGCCAGCAGATCAGATGGAGCTCAGTAACCATCTCCTTTCCTGAGCACTGCTGAGGCCACACCTGAAACACTGCATCTGGTGTGGCACTCCGACATTGAGGGGGACGTGGGGAAACCAGAGAGGGGCCAGTAAAGGGTGACCAAGGTGGTCAGGAACCTGGGGCAGGTGACTGACAAAGAGAGACCAAGGAGGCTGGGCTGCATTAGTTGAGCAGAGAGGGTAAGGGGCGATCTGATGGCAGTTGAGATACTTGCAGTTACAAAACCAACAAAGTCAAAATCTTTTTGCTGGTGGCAGATGATATTACAAGGGGCAACAGGAAAAACACCAGGTGGTATCCAGCTAGAACTGCTGAGGATCCATAGCTACATGTCAGAGTATGACTAACTCACAGTTGTAGGAGTACCTGGTTTCTGAAATGGTGTGGCTCACTGTTGGATTCTCAGATGTCTTGTACAGTAGGATTGTGGGCATGTCTTATATAGTAGGCTGGAGCATTCAAAATGTAAGCCTGGATTCTTTGGCATGCCACCACTTGTTTCACTTCCTTTCAGAGGAAATAATCCACTAAGTTAGACTTTTCAACTGAAGTGGTGATAAAGTCATAGCTACCAGAGAAAGCCAGTCCTTTATTTAGTCTTAGGACCTTCCTGAACTATGAACAGTGGGAGACTGGAGCATTCTGGGGTTGTGTGTCTTTACACACTTTTCTGGGTGTCTTCTATTCTTTGCTATGGGAGAGAGGATCTTAAGATGAAGCTTTGGTTAGACCCAGCACAACTCCATGGGTGTAACGGAGCATCTGCTCAGTCAGGGACCATGGGCAGAGAGCTCCTGTGCATCTCACAGGCACCATAAATCCAGAGTTGCTCATTGCTGGTTGGGCACATGACTGGGATCACTGGTCTCTTCCTTGGCCATCCCCTCTCTGCCACACTCGGGCACTTGTGGACATTTTGTTCATCTTGTAGCAGACCATGCTCTGAGCAGGAGGTCCTGATAACATCTGCCAGGGTCATTGTTTCTGCTGATACATTCCCTTGACTTTCCCCTCTGTTCCTCCTAGAGGGGCTGTACCCCTCCCTAGATGACTCAGGTAGGCACCGTGTGTAATATCCCTGCCAGTAACTGCCTATGTTAATAGCAGTGCACCTGGCACAGCCTTTCATCAATGGATCTCAAGGCCTTTCACAAAGGTGCTGCTTAAAAAAAAAAAAAAATTGTCACTAGGAAAGACAGAGAAGGGAAATGACACAGGGGCATCTACCAAAACAAGACAGATCCAGGTGTTCTGACTTCTGGGCCAGCTGGACCCTTGTATCCAGATCTGCATGGTGAACAGCAATCTAGATCCCTGCCTCTGCTTGGAGTTGACCCTCCCAGGAATTTATTGGTACTTGGTATTTGCGGAAGAGCGGAAGGCACGTTTTGTCAACTGTGTATGGAAAGATGGCTCTGTAGGAGTTCCCTTGCCAGCACCAGTTCTTTAATTTAAGAATACCACGTCAAGACTTGTTATTTATTTTCTAAAGATGTAAGAATGGGCAAACCTTGAAAACTACATAAACATTTTTTTTCTTTGTAACTGTCATTAAAATTGCTCTCAGAAAGCAGTATTTATCAACCTATCACCCAGTACACGGTGCACATATTAAATGCATTACAGATAACAAACCCAGCTCACTACAGTGTGAAATATTGAGGTTCCAGCTTCTCTGTTTCAGTAGGTTCATAGCTGCTCTTGAGCCTTAAAACCTGACTGAGCAGATCTGGTCTGTCTGGTTCCATTTGCCCATGTCTTGGCTCTTTTGACACCAAATAACAGGAACATGGAAGAGAACAACAATCCAGAGGCTGGCATAGGTTGTTGTGATGGGACATGCTTGACAAGTATAAGCTGATTGTTTATTATTTGGCAACATAAAAGTTATTATGTCCATAATTGTCATGTTAAGTGATTGGGCTTGTAAACAGTCACGTACGTTTCTGTTACTGTTGTTCTGCTTCTACAAGACTGTTAGTCCGGTTTTCTTGGGAGATCAGGCTTGTGAAAGAGCTGCAACAGATCAGGCTGACAACAAGCTTCTCCAGTTTAAGTACAGAATAGTAAGGAAATACCACTTCTGTTGGATCTCAACCTGCCATAATTCAATGGGATCTTCCTTACTTTGTGTATCACAAGGAACAATGGATTCCTTACTCACCTTCTCCAGGTGACTCATGAATTTAGACATCTCTCTTATCCGCTTCAATACCTTTTTTCAAGGAGGATGGGTGTTGGTCTGCTCCGGGCTCCTCGGATGGAAGATACTCCAGACCTTTGATCGTTTTCATTGCCCTTCTCTGCACCTTTCTAGGGAACTGTCACCTAGTTCTAAGGTATTTTTCCTTCTTATTATCTGGCCACCCATGAATATTGCAAGATACCCAAAGACTTCGTTGTGTGCCACAGCTTGAAAGGCTGGTGACATCTGGGCATTCAGGGAGGGAGAGCGGCACACATCCTTTTATTGGATGCAGGGGGAGGCATAGTGACAAAGGATGAGGAAGAGGCTGAGGTACTTAATGCCTTCTTTGCCTGAGTCTTTAGTAGTAAGACCAGTTGTTCTTGGGGTACCCAGCCCCCTGAGCTGGAAAAAAGGGACAGGGAGCAGAATGAAGCCCCCATAATCCAAGGGGAAATGGTCAGTGACCTGCTACACCAGTTAGACCCACACAGGTCTATGGGGCCGGATGGGATCCACCCAAGGGCACTGAGGGAGCTGGCGGAGGTGCTCACCAAGACACTTTCAATCCTTTATCCACAGTCCTGGCTCACCGCGGAGGGCCCAGTCGACTGGAGGTTTGCAAATGTGATGCCTATCTACAAGAAGGGCTGGAAGGAGGATCCGGGGAACTACAGGCCTGTCAGCCTGACCTCGGTGCCGGGGAAGGTTATGGAGCAGATCATCCTGAGTGCCATCACATGGCACATACGGGACAACCAGGGGATCAGGCTCAGTCAGCATTGGTTCATGAAAGGCAGGTCCTGCTTGACCAACCTGATCTCCTTCTATGACAAGGTGACCCGCTTAGTGGAGGAGGGAAAGGCTGTGGATGTTGTCTACCTGCACTTTAGTAAGGCCTTTGACACCATTTCCTACAGCATTCTGCTGGAGAAACTGGCTGCTGTTGGCTTGGACGGGTGCACTCTTTGCTGGGTAAAAAACTGGGTGGATGGCGGGGCCCAAAGAGTGGTGGTGAATGGAGTCAAATCCAGCTGGCGGCCGGTCACCAGTGCTGTTCCCCAGGGCTCAGTGTTGGGGCCGGTCCTGTTTAATATCTTTATCAATGATCTGGACGAGGGGATCAGGGGCACCCTCAGTCAGTTTGCAGGTGACACCAAGCTGGGTGGGAGTGTTGATCTGCTGGAGGGCAGGGAGGCTCTGCAGAGGGACCTGGCCAGGCTGGAGCCATGGGCCCAGGCCACTGGGTGAGGGTCAACAAGGCTCAGGGCCAGGTCCTGCACTTGGGGCACAACAACCCCAGGCACCGCTGCAGGCGTGGGGAGGAGCGGCTGGGAGCTGCCCGGCGGGAAAGGGCCTGGGGGTGCTGGTCGACAGCCGCCTGAACAGGAGCCAGCAGTGTGCCCAGGTGGCCAAGAGGGCCAATGGCATCCTGGCTTGTATCAGCAATAGTGTGGCCAGCAGGAGCAGGGCAGGGATTGTCCCCCTGTGCTGGGCACTGGTGAGGCCACCCCTCGAATGCTGTGCTCAGCGCTGGGCCCCTCACCCCACGAAGGCCATGGAGGGGCTGGAGCGTGGCCAGAGCAGGGCAGCGAGGCTGGGGCAGGGGCTGGAGCACAAGGCTGGGGAGGAGCGGCTGGGGGAGGGGGGGTGCTCAGCCTGGAGAAGAGGAGGCTGAGGGGAGCCCTCATCGCTCTCTGCAACTGCCTGAAAGGAGGCTGGAGCCGGGGGGGGTCGGTCTCTTTTGCCAAGTAACAAGTGATAGGACGAGAGGGAACGGCCTCAAGCTGCACCAGGGCAGGTTTAGGTTGGATATTAGGAAAAATTTCTTCACCCAAAGGGCTGTCAGGCCCTGGCCCAGGCTGCCCAGGGCAGGGGCTGAGTCCCCACCCCTGGAGGTATTTAAAAGCCGGGGAGATGTGGTGCTTAGGGCCACGGTTTAGTGGTGGACTTGGCAGTGCTGGGTTAATGGTTGGACTTGATGATCTTAAAGGTCTTTTTCAATGCAAACTATTCTATGATTCTATGACTCTAGGAGTGAGGACATAGTGATGTTCATGCACAATTCCATGGGGTGAAGCTGGACGAGGTAAGCTTAATGCATAGCAGACATCACTGGTTACCACAGCAGAAATGATGCAGAGATACAGGCAGGGAAGGCAGCAACTAGTGAACATGAAAAAAGAGTTTGTGCCAGCAATGCCCCCTGCCTCTTTCAGCTCCGCGAGTGCTGTCCAACAGCCCATTATCTATCATAGCCACTCCATCACTCGGTACAAGAAGACATCTCCTGTCCCCCACAGTTCTTGCAGATGTCCCTGCCTTCCAGAGGCAGAGTGCAGGAAGCACTTTACAGCTCAGCACAGAGCTTCACTTGAGAACCCACAATCCTGGTTTCAAATCTTCATTTCAGACCTTTGCATTGCTGCAAATATATGTAAAAAGCTGGAAATACCCATTCCTTGTAAATACATTAACTGAGCGGCCTTGTTTTATGAATTACACTTTTCATAAAGTCTTGTACTTTACTCAGATAGCCAGAAAAGTTGTCATTCATATTGTTGGGGAAAAGCCCAAAATCTGGGTGCCTGAGCAAACGTCCTGCATGGCACAGCTGGGAAGTACAGAGAATAAAGCTTTGGGAGCAAAGGACCCAGAAGCTTGTGTGTAGGGTCTGCCCTGAAAGTGTTGGGGGTGAGCTGTGGAGAGAGCAGGGTCCTGGAGCAGAGGGATGTGTAGTGACACTTTTATGTTTTCAGAGCAACAAGTGCATGTTACAACATGGTTACAAATACATTGATGTTAGTTGTAAGTGAAGAAATGAAAGCAAATATTGACAGCGAGAGTTAACCTGACATGTCTTTCTCTCACTAAATTCAGCCATGTAGAAGGGTTGGGGCACTGTCTTTCTGCAAATCTGTCATCTCACCCGGTATTTGCTGAGGATAACTTTCCTGATGTACGATTCCAGTTTGGAGAATTTCCTTCCTGGACTCCCTCAGAGACCCCATTCACATCACTGTCCATCCATCAAGGCTCCATCTCTCACTTGTGTAGTTCTGATAATTTTCCACTACATTGTGGAGTCTCTCAGCACATTGGAGATAGAGTACACACCTCTTGGGTGATCCACCCTAGCATGCCACTGGCTTACTACCTCTTGAGGAGAGAAACAGCCCATCCAGTGAGTGCCTACATTTCAGGAGGAGAGAGACATCATCCACTGCATCTTATGTTTAGATTGACTTGTAAATTGGCAAACAGATCTGATATACAACAAGGTGACTGAGATTGTAAGTGCAGCTCTGTACCGAGATCCGACAAAATCTCTTTCGGTGATGATGTGTCTGGGATGACTGATCTCATGCTTATATTCAGGAGGTAACTACCACTGGAAGGGTGACACAATGACTCTCTTGATGTTGATGGGCTTAGGGGCAGGCACATACTGCCTGGGTGTATGGTTTTGCCAGCGAAGAGTTGTAGAAAACTGGGGCACCCTGCCAGTATTGAGAGAAGTAAAGTACTATGGCAGCCCACAAAGCATGATGGAGGGGTGCTCCTTTGTGTTGATGTATGGGAGGCACAAAAGGACAAAGTATGTGGACTTGGTCTAGTGAACAGCTCAGAAAGAGCTGGGAGATAGCTGGGTTGAGATCCTCAGAACCACATTGTTGGCTGGCCATCCAACACAAATAAGCAGTGCTTACATCATGGTTAATCAAGGTCATCTTCATGTCAAGTACAGGTGAGACGCACACATCTCTCTGGACATCACCTTTCCCACCCTGAGGTTGCCTTTCTGCTTGTGATTCCCCTCCTCCTGAACCCCCCGCTGCACAGAACATGAGCCAGCACATCCCCTCCCTCACCATCAGGGAGGACAGCTGTGTCTGCGGTACCGAACACTGGGACAAAACCTCACGAACTGCTGCAGGTGGTCCCTGCCGAACAGGACACCATGCTCCCTGCTCAGGGAACACAGAACTGCATTTGCCTTTGTAGATCACCTTTGGAAAGGTGGAAGTAGAGTAAAAACTTTACAGTACCAAGATGTATGTGGAACCATGGGAGTAGTCCAGTAAAGTCTGTTCAAGGGGATGTCTGTCAGTCCCAATTGACCCGCTGAGAAATTTCTATTGATTTTGTCAGAGAGCTAGAGGTCTCAAAGATCCTAACTTCGTGTAAATACAAAACCCAACAGCTGGCTAGAACACAAGCATCCCATCTTGAAGACTTTGTATTCTGCTGGGCAACAGTCTGCAGGTGAAACAACACACACGTCCTGGCCGGTCCGTTGTCACACGTGTAGCCTTGGGACAGCCACAGCATGAGCCCGCTGACCTATGCAGTAGGTGAATTATGGTAGGTGAGGAGTGGTCGTAGCACAGTGAGGGGGCTCAAGGGCCCTGGATGGGATGTGGTGGTACCACTGTAGGTGGTACAGGAGACGGGGCAGGGAGCTGGGGGACCCAGAGGGACAGGGGCACTGTGGTGTGGTCTGGGGTCACGGGAAGGGCCTGTTGATACGCAGTGCCAGCACCACATGGTCATGGAGGAAAGGGGGCATTACTTCAATAAAATGTAGTCAGGGCCATAGCACAGAAACCTGGAAGAATCAGGCTTTTCAGTTCCTATAATCCTGAAAAAAACTGATTTGTCTCGAGATGAGGAGACAGAGAAAGCAGTATTGTGATTAAGCTCCAGTGATGCTTAGGGGTCTCATCCAATCTCAGGTTCCCATCACTCAGGGACTGGGCCAACACGCACAGCAGTGCGTTTGTCTCCACAATAGTGGAGACAAAGATGCAGAGCTTCAGCTTTGAGACTTGGCGAGAAGTTTGGTCTCACTCTCAGTAGCTAAAAGCCAAATCCTCTGTCACTCTGTTAGAAATCATCATGGCCAAAACCTGAGCTGAGGCTCACAGCAAGAGCCCACAAACATTCCTTTCAGGTTTTAATTTATCACTTTCTGGGAGACAAAATGGTTTTGGATCATTCAAATTCATAGAGCTGGGGATGGCATCTGAACCCATGGCAGGAGCAGCAAGACCTTTGTGCTGCTAGAAGGACAACACAGCTTTAGGTACGCAAAGCCTGTTAGCAACTTGAATAATGTACTATCTACAAGGATGTGGGGTTTTTGTTAATGCTAACAAAATGCCCATGGTGTCAGCTTGTAGAAATCTTCATCTTAAACAGGCAAGTTACCATGGCAGAGACCCGGTAAGTTCCAAGTGCCTGCTCCTTGTTTCAGGTTCCTTGGAGTACACTATTTATAATTTAGGGATGAGGAAAGAAAAGGAAAACAAAGATTTAAAACTTGCTTTGAACAAAATTCTGCATTTGGCTCCAAAAGTCTAATAAAGGGAAGAAAGTGCAGACCTGTTTCTGCCCCCTTGTCCCATAATTATCCCGCTGCCTTATTCCCATTCACACCAATTTGAATAAGACCAGAATGAGCCCCTAAGGTTCAGACATAATCCCCTCAAGTTTTTGGTTTTATATGTTGTAGTTCAGGAACTCAAATTTAATCAAAGTGCAGTTACTACCTTGCAGCTGCACTACATATTACAGCTACAATTTGCACAAAGGCACTGAATGAAGATAGAAATCTCTCTGGGTATTGTATCATTTTGAGAACAAAAGCTAAACATCTTCCTGGGATGCTAAGACAAATGCCAGAATCAGATCTAATAAACAGCACAATCAGCTGCAGCTGCAGAACTATTACACGAAGGGAAAAAAGACTTTTCAGCAGTTCTGCTTCCTAAATGAACTTTCTCCCTTGAGCTGCAGGCAACCCAACAGAGTTAAACCAGTAGGCAAGCACTGTGAGAGTAAAAGAGCGCTCAAAGGCCTGCAAAAAGGATACTGATCTCCGAAGTTTCCAGCACCTACCACTCCAGGGATTTCGGAGGAGGCTGATGGTATTTAGTTGTTTACAGGACTGAGTCCAAACAGACTGGAAAGCTCTGACTCTGGGAAGCTGACTGATTATGTTGTGGTAACCAGCAGAATGCCTCAATTAATTCCTCAATTAAATCCTCAATTAATTTATCAGATGTAGGACAGGCTGAGCTGGACAAGGCAGTTGATGCCTCAGCAGAATCCTTTGCCAGGCTGGAAGGAATGTGGAAATCATTCAGGATTAAAATTCCTCTGGCCCATCCAGATTGCCCTTCTGCAAACACAGCGGGACTGCAGCCCTGGGGTGATGGCAGGGACAAAAGCCCGCTCTCTGATCTGCTGTTGTGGCACATCTCCTTCTCACTACTGGACTCTTAAGACCATGCTCAGCCTTATGCTAGAGAGATCAAGAGGGAGAGATCAAATAAAAATGCCAACTGTTTCACCGTGGGGTGAATATTGCTGAGTTTACGCTCCTGATGCTCCCACCACCTGGCTGGGCCATTTGCAGGACCGCTTGCTGTTCCCCTTCTCCTAAAACAAAGGCGATGAATGGCACTCATTTATATCTGCAAACAACCCAGGTGTGCTTGCGCAGAGCTTTCCTCTGTTCCTGCCCCAGTTTCTTCTGCTCCTCCTGACTGAAAGAAATAAATCTTGTTGCCCCTGCCTACCCAGCCAGTCTATCGCAGGTTGTACAGCTCGCAGCTGTTCTCGCGGTAGCCGTGCCGAGGTGTGGGTAGCTCAGCGTGCAGGTGTTGCCTGTCTTTTCACACCTCCATTCCCTTTGAGCTCTTTATTCTTTCGTGTCTTTCATAATGTTGGTCTCTTCTCAGCAAGGATTCGAGTTTATAACCCGCTCGTGCTTAACAGCCTGTCTTATCTGCAGGCACGGAGTGGAGTTTGCAGGAATGTTTAACAAAATGATCTGGAAGCATTAGCTTGACTGCAGCTCAGCAGGAAAGCACACCAAAATCCTTTGACTGCACTTGAGGGTTTCTTCTATAATGACTCACTTTGTGCAGGGAAATGTTATAAATTTAGGCAGAAATTAGTAGCACAAGTGTGTGAATATTTCCTCATTGACAGTTAAGCAAAAACAGTATAAAAATTAGCTGTGAAGTGGCCTTTAAATGAAAAACCCATTACAGCTACATCTGCCTGGGAGAAATAGAATGCAAATGGTTTTATTTCAGGAGTTTTGATTGAATTAAATAGAAGTTCAAACTATCCTGCAATTGAATTAACTGAAAGTCACTGTATTTCTCACACATTTCATAAAGATGAATAATCCAATCGCATAAGATTTTAAAGAGTACTTACAGCAGGGTTTTGCTGCCTTTAAGACTGTGTGAACTATGAGTGATTTCTCCTTTTCCATGCAGTCCATTCTGAGAGGTCCCACACTGTTCATGTGATACATCCATTACCACCAACAAAGGCAGCACGGATGCAGTCAGAACGGAATCAAAATCCCTCAACTTTTTTGCCTCTTCAAAATTAGAAACTGACTGGCAGAGAAGGAGGAGGAGGAGGCTACCTGCAGACTTGGGTTCAAAGTGTAGGAGTCCAAAAAAATCGGTGTAAGAGAGGGAAAGACATTTCAGACTGGCGGGTGTCCCTTACATGGCTCCATTGTGGAGCTGCTGCCACCCTTCACGGTGGGTACAGGGATGTCACTGATGGTGACAATCTCTGACAAGCTCTTCATGGGTGCTTCTGCTCAGTCATAACGCGTGTTGTAGTATGCCTGCTATTCACACAGCCAAAGGTGTTGCAGGGACTCAGGATTTTATTAAGAGGGTGTTAGATCTGGTGGCTCAAAGCCCATCCAGCTCCTGAAACAGCCACAGCAGTTCTGCTGCCATCCTATTCCCGTCACCAGCTGCAGCCAGAGAGGCTGGTTGTAAGAGGCAAAGCCTTTCCTTGACTCTGGCCACTGACCAAAAATACCCCACTCGATGCTGACCCCACGGATGTGCCCGTGGAGCTGCCACCTCTGTGTGGGACAGCAGACCTGCAGATGATTTGGGCAGAACATGAGCTCAGCTGCCTCTGTGAGGTTTCCTTGCTAGTGCAGCTTCACCTCCACAGAACTCTACTCAAGAATCCCCCCCAGGCAGTCTTCCCCTTTCAGGGTTCAGTGGGTGTCAACCTGAATTTCCTTCATTCTCCCTCTGGAGCCTTTATGCCTCTTCTCTCCTCGCCCGGCTTGCCAGGAAGGGACTCACAAGAGCGTCACTGTGTGACCTGGTCTTTCTCAGCTAGCCACACTGGCCTGAAAGCTCTTCTGTCTGTACATTTGCTCATTTGATTTCTCACCCTGTCTCTGCTCATGCTGGTGTTCTCTCACACTGGTTCCTCTGTTTGCTTTGCACTTCGTCAGTGGAGCTCTTTCTGCATGTGCTGAGCTGTGCTTCGCTGTCCTCTAGCCAAGGTCAGGTCCCCACGGCTCATGCACGTTGCTGTGCTGGTCGTATACTCTCTCCTGCTGATGATCACATATGCTCTGCTCCTAAAATGGAAGGAGGATGCTACCTTTTTCACAGGCAAAAGAACCTGAGGGAAAGTGCCACCTGGGTGAGAGTCTGTGTCATCTGTTCTCTGCACGAGAGAGCGATCTTGTCAGATTTATGTTGTGGAGTGAAACACGGAGATCTGATCTCTCCCCTTAACTCCGCCAGAAATCTTATGTGACCTTCAGCAAACCACTGAGTGCCTTCATCCCTACATCACCATCTTCAAAGAGGCACCTACAAACTTGTGGGAGAACCCAACTTTCTCCTGCCTGGCTGCTGCTGGTCCCTAAAAGGTATTTCTTGCACCTTGGCACTCTGAACCTTCCCCTGCACTGTTGGGAAAAAGCAGCTCCCTTATGCCTTGGATTGAGCCGAATCCTGCACTGAAGTGAGACCACTCCCAGAGGAATGGGAAGTCTCAGTGTTCTCCAGTTACCCAGAAATCACCTTTACTACCAGGCAAATGTTGAGGGGAGAGCAAAGAGTTCAGTCATTACAATGCAAATATTGTCAGTATAGGTTTAGATGGGCACAGAAATAATAAAGTATGTTACCAGAACTTTAAATTAGCTCCAGATGGGTTCTTTTCTGTGGTCAGTGAGCTGTTGGGTCACTTACACAGAGATGTGGAAGAGAACCAGTACTTAAATAAAATTCCAGTCTTTGGCACATCCACAAAAGCATCCTGAATTAGGGACAAGTGTAACTTCGCATCCCCAAACCTCCTCTGGGGTTCTGCTCAGAAGCGGTGTTTCCCCACAGCGGTTTCCCGTGACACACAAGTCTCCCATCGACTGGTCCCACCTAATTTAATAGCAGTGATGTTAAATTAGCAGTGTGTGTGTGTATGTGTGTGTGGCATCCCGGTCCTGAGCAGATGGCACACAGACCCAGTGTGAGGACAGGGCTCAGCCTCTGGCCTTGACTTTGTCATACACAAAACACACACACGGACAAATGTGATTTCTACAAGCATATACCTGAAAATGTCCCTCTTGGATCAAGGTTTAGACATGATGGTAGCCAAAAAGCCACTGGAGGAACAATAAGCCTGGTATGTATTTTAATCCAAGGAAAAATGTTACAGAGAATCACACTTATTCTTTCCTCTGACTTTTCTGTTGAGGATCTGAATTGCTTGGGAGAGAGGCGACCTCTCAACGCGTGCCTGCGCAGTGCCTCACATCCACCTCTGGGCCTTGGCACACCTGGCTACCACAAACAGCAGGCATTAAAATAAACCTTGGTCACACTCTGTTTACGGATTGTACATTGCAAATAATGAGAGCCAAACCTGTTTTGCCTCTTGGCACCTCGCTGCTTTGCTGAATGTTCCTGCCCTGCTCCGCAGAGGTCATGCTTCAGGTTTTCCAAATCTGACCCTTCACTGAGCAACTGCGTTATCTTGTACAGCACCGAGCCCCCCTATTCTGCAGCTGGCAATGACCTTTTCATCTCCATGCAGAAGGTCCCATCACAGCAAATTCTGCCCATTTATCGAACACCTGGACAGACAAGCTTTCCTGTACTTCATCACAATGGCAAGACGTGCATGACTGACTAATGCACAAGTAACAGGGGTGGCTCGTGTTTGCTTGTGGAACCTGCTAGCACACCCTGGCATCCCAGGGTGAAGTCACCTCCACAAATGTTCCTGCAGATCTTTCACCTCTCTGTACCAAGCCTCTTCAAAACGTTGTTCGTTACCACGACCATGTCTGATGCGCATCTCTGAGATAATTTTACAACGGCTATCTGTTGCTACTGAGAGGAAAGGGAACAATTAATCTGCTTGGTCAATAAGAACAGAAGGTGTCACCTGACAGCAGATAAAATTTAAGTCTTGAAAATACAAAACCAACAGTCAGTGAACGAGGATCTGGATGCTGGCCCGAGAGGCACCAGAGAAATCCCCCAGATGGTCAAGCTCACAACATTAAAGAGGCAGACGTAAATGACTGTACGGAAATATGACAGGCTAAAAACATTAAAGGCAGATGATTCAGGGCAAAATCCAACTGGCATGTTGCCTGGGGGCAGCAAGTCTCTTTTCCCTACACCATTCTTTTTCTTGAACAACTCACTACAAAGTCCTTGTATCAGCTTTCCCTGGCCACTACTAGAGGCAACGTACCAGACTAGAGGACTAGCCGAACTGTCGCAGCACTGCAGATTGTTAGGAAACCTAAATCGCATGGTTCATGTACAAGGACCAGCCAGCTCTCCTGGGAACAGACGTAATTAAATTTTGCTCAGTCATGCAGGTAGAGAAGAAACTCTTGATAATCTTGCCTCTTGTCCTTGCACGCCTCCATAACAGACGGTGTGGCAGCTGGCCTTGCCTCTCTAGAATGCATGAGCTGGAAACCCAGAACGCTGGAGGAGCTGAGTACACCCCTTAGGCTTCAGATGGTCTGTCTGGTTTCTCTCCTCAGAAAGAAGGTGTCCAGCAAAGCTCTCACCAGCACAGCACCCCTCAGAGAAGGGAACTTCATTTTTTCAAAGGAAAATATCTTATTCTGGGTCTGCAACTTCTCCGCGCATGAAATCTGCACGCGTCTTGCTGCAAACACGGGAGCCTGCAGACCGCACCCTCACCAGGCTGGCCAAACAGCGACCAGCAGCTCAACCAGCATCCGTCACCCCTTGAACAGCAGCTGGCTTCGGCAGATCTCAGTTTGTGTTATGTAGGAGATGCAACTTTAATCGAAATGAGGGAAACAAGACAGCACAGGTTCAGGCCCCCCGGCTGGCCAGTCTCATGCGTGGAGCTAATGCCTCATCTCTCTGTGACTCCAGGTAGGGAGGACCCAGGCTCACAAGTCACCAGCAGAGTCAGTAACGAAAACACAGCGCTGTAATGCCCTTTTCATTGTAGATATCAAAAGACTGTCCCAAAAGGGTCAGACTCCTTAACTCCACCTTACACAGGAGAAGCCGAGGTACAGAACTGTGACATGACCTCCCAGGAGCGAGGACGGAGAGCTGGTCTCAGTCCAGCACTCTGTCCAAAGGCAGCGCAGGCTTCATCATACCAAGCCGAGAGCTTTAATCCCCAGCACACGCTGCCTTCTGCATCTGCAAAACTTTTTCTTCCTACGCACCCCCCTTTCTGGTGATGCACTGCCCCGTTCTCAGCCAGCTCTGCTCACTGCTATCTTCTTCTGAGGTCACAGCCCCCTGACCAAAACCTTCCCTTCCTAGCACGGCTGAGCTCCGCAGCACCTCAGTGGGTTCACTCCTTGCTTCCTAGGAAAGAGACTCTTCTTCATGGAAAAAAAGTAGATAGGAAGAGGCCTGAAAGTGAAGAAACCCTGCCCTGAAAGAATCAAGACCTACCAGGAAGGATGGCAATTCCTCTGTCCCCGTGGGAAAAAGTGCAGCCAGCTGGGGATGGCACCGCAGGGACTGACCCAGGAGGGCGCTGCCAGGTGCCATCCAACCCACCAGGCGCATGTGGTGCTCCAGGACCGGGGCCCCGAGCAGCTCCGAGGTCCCCACGCGTGTCACCGCTGCCGGGCCACGTCCCTTTGTTACTGCAGAAACTCTTCTTTTACTGTTCAATTCCACCATCTAGTGGGCATTTCTGGAGAAGAGACAGCCCAGCCATCCGCCGGGCAAGACGAGGGGACAAGAGCTATCACAGAACTTGCAGTACACCGTGCACCTTCCTCATACAGCTCTTATTCCGACATTATTTTGCATCTTTTGTAACATTTGCCCAAACCCCTTTGTTCCTCAGGGTAACAGATGTGTTTATCTTGCATTTTGGTGAAAACCTGATCAAGTTCAGAGCAAAAGTGTGGCCTCGGTAAAGGATTTGAACACTTTACACAAAGCCTGTATTAATCCTGCACATGGAAATCCAAAGGAGCCGTCCAGAAGGCCCAAGGGGAGAGCCCTGCTACGTGGAAGTGGGGATGGACCCCACTTATAAAAGGAGATTTTCTTCCCAAATCAAATTCTGTACAGTCTGCTTGCCACTTGCCAATGACTCCACATCACCCCTGCTAAATTTATGACAATGAAACATGGGGTGAAGTCCAGTGGTCGGCACAGAGTGGAAACCAAACGTATAAGAGCTTCTCCAGGGTGTTCCAAGGC
This sequence comes from Nipponia nippon, assembly GCF_047370975.1. Classification (NCBI taxonomy): domain Eukaryota; kingdom Metazoa; phylum Chordata; class Aves; order Pelecaniformes; family Threskiornithidae; genus Nipponia; species Nipponia nippon. The sequence goes on from NW_028262340.1 coordinate 860,353, forward strand.
CTCGCTGACCACTGCAGCAACTCTGATCCACCTGTGACGGGGCCTGGTCAGGAAAAACTGAAAAAGTGGGATTTTTACAGTCTTCTCCACAGAAGAAAGCGCAATGTCGTATCTCAGGTAGTACACACCTCCATTACTAAGAGAGCTTCCACCTCCACCACTGAAGAAGCTTCTTAGTGGACATCTGGATCGCAGTAGGAACTGTATTGTCACCGTTTCAGCAGCCACAGAGTAAAACTGAGGGTGACTCTGGAGAAGGGCAGATGGCAACCACTCTCATGTCTTGGTTTTTAGCTCCCTGCAACATTCAGTATTAAAAAACAGCCAACGACGGTTTCCACATCTCGGAGGCAGAGATGTCCAGGGCACTTCAGCAGCACGCGAGACACTCCATCTTGTCAACGGGTGGCTTTGTGCACTCCTCCAAGGGAAGGGCAGCATTCGGATACATTCTCTGCAAAGCATTTCAGGTGCTCCTTGTGGTTTGCAGTACGCAGCAGCGTTAGTGCCAGACAAACCAGCTGGATCTGCTCTCTGCAGATGTTGCTTCGGTGTGCCCTGCACAGCACAGAGGAGAGCAGAGGGCGTGGAGCAGCCGCAGCTCCTGCACGGCTGCTAGTGCTGCGTAAGGGATCGTTCTGGTGCACAGCTGGGTGGTGCCGACGCCTTCCTGTCTGGGAGGGTGCGTTGGGCTCAATGTTTTGCAGTTTTCTGTGAAGTTCTCAAACTGCACAGCACAGTCAAAAAAAAAAAAGAAAAAAAAGACTCAAAACTGTTATCAATTGCAATAAGGGCAAGCAGTAGGATTTTAAGCAAAAGAAAAGGGCATTTGGTTTTGCAAGACTCGGAGGGTTTGGCTTGTCCCAAATACTGAATCAAGCTCTTGGGGGCAGATCAGAGCCAGCTCTGGGCTCAGGCAGAGCAGGTGGCAGAGCGCTGGGGTGGTGGCCAGCTGATTTGCCTCCAGCCAGAAAGGAGAGGGAGCAAGTGTCCAGCCTATGCCTGCTGATGCCAGCTTTCTCCTGCAAAGCCCTCTGCTGCCACCAAGGGATGGATTAGGGTGGATGGGGATGGTGTCAGGGATGTCCTCACCCACACTGTTGCCATTTGGGGCATGCAGAGGGCATTGGGAGGAGGCAACAGTCAGAAGAGCATGCGCTCAAACCCACCCAACGTGGTAAGACCGAGACAGGTACCTGACGTGTGTGATGATACGCAATACCAGTAACAATAAAGACAAAATGTTTTTTTCTGCAGTGCTGCCCAGCGCTGGGGTGGCAGCAAGCCCACATAGCTGCCAGACTCTTCTCCACAGGGTCTCAGCCAAGCTCCAGGATGTCCCATCACTGTCAGGAACGCTCCAGTGCAGGGCCACCTTTAGCTGCTTCTTTCACCGGTCATAGCAAAGAAGAGTTACTGCCCTGCACTGATATCCCGTTCTCAAAATCCTGTTGCAATAGGTCACATTTTCATCTTCGGGAGTAACCACACCAAGAGCTGACTGCAAAAGTCTCGGCTGCAATAACTGTGTTCATCCTTACTAGAGAAGCAGATGCTCCTTGGATGTCAGTCATCCCTTCTTGGGGCAGCGTCTCTGAGAGGTGCACGTGTCTCCACTGCCTGCAAGAGGGGGATAAACAACTAGCTCAGGGGAACACATCCGTGCTGTAGGCACTGAATACCACGCCAGGCACACGTAATTCCCTCGGCGCTTGCTTGTTCTTTTGAAACGCAGGTTTGTTTCAATACTACAAACACAGCCCTTGCTCATCGCACAGCACCCAGGGGCTGCTGCATGGTACCACCCAGGCAGAGGGGACCTCCTGCTTCTCAGGTGGAACAAGAGCCAGGAAATACGGCAAAGCCGTAGTTGAAATGCTCTGTTTTGGCAGCAAGATCTCAGAATACAGGGCAACAGTGTGATTCAGGTTAGCGGACAACTGGCTCACACCTGAAGGCTTAAGATAATTTGTTCTGCGTGGGCCTTAAATGGTGATGGTTATTAGTGAATGCAGAAATAGAGGTGATGGAGGCACAGCCACAGTGAAAAAGCAGAACAGTCCCATCACCTCCAGCACCGTGGAGACAGCCCTTGGAAATGGCAAGGAGAACATCATGAGGTACACACCAAGCAGTGACCTTACGGACAGCACCGTCTCACATCAATCCTTCCAACACATCTGCCAAGGTATCGGCTTGTAGGACACCCCCTCTCTCAACACGCTAAGCTGACTTCACTGTCCGCGCACCAAAGGAGGGCGCGCATCACCAACGTGTGACATTTTGCACTAACGTGGCAAACAGAACTCCATCACCTGCTTAAAAACGTATGTGTGCATTTCTCTTCTTCATCTGATAATTCTCCCTTCTCTCTTCGGGTGGATTTACGAGGGCCCGCAGAAGCAGGTTTTTTTTTTTTGCTTGTAGATCAGGGCTTGCATCTTGCAGATATTATAATTAGGCAAAATCAACTTCTCTGTGGAATGTTAAGGCAATCAAAGTAAAAAATGCAAAGCCAATGAAAATTTGTTAAGAAAGGACCTCACTTGAAAAAACAAGTGTTAAATGTACCTTTCAGAGAAAATACAAATCCCAATACCTATAATCGGGATTATATTACAATATAATAATAATAAACAATATAGTAATATATTCTATAATAATTTATTATTATTCTAATCATCATTACTATTATATACATGTGATAGCATAATAAGCATTTCCCTGCATCAACAGGCACTCCAAGAATAAGGAAGTTTGAGTGAGTATTTGCGGATTCCGGTATATTCTTACCTCGCACAATCCCTGTAACACATTAACATTCCCCAGCACTACGCCAGTCCTCTAGCAATGCTTTCCAGTTAATTTGTTCTGCTGTGAATCAAATCCTGTTAAATAAACAGAGTGGATCCATTTCATCTCATTTCACGTTTCTGAAAGGAAAAATATTCACAATCTGTATTTTACTGAGAGCTGAGAAGAAGATATTACAAGGGCAAAACACTTCTCTAAAAAGTTGATGTAATTTTGCATAACTTAGGATATTTGTGATTTGACTTTTCTGGGTCACTGTTATTCCGCACCATTTAATGTTCACAATAGCTCCCACTGAGTGTAGTTATCTCTTAAGCACCACTGGATATCCAACCCCTGAGGCCTTAATTAAGCACTGAGGAAATGATTTATGTGTCTAAAAGGAGATGCTCACATTTAGGTTACGTACACCTCTGAAAGTAAGGAGTTGCCTTCAGTCACATAGCAGTTGCCACAGGCAGATGTCTTATGCCCCACTCATGAAACGGGAAAAGCTCGAACACCTGGATCCAGCCCTGGAACAACTTGGCCTCCCTGTGCCTTATCGGGATGTGTCACCGGACACCCACAGCCGCACACACAGGTGGTGCACATGCACCCCCCCAGGCACACCCTTTGCTGCATTTCTGCACACTCACTGTCGCCCCTTCATAAGACCCATCACCACTCCGTCCTTAAAAAAGGTGCTGGAAACTGATGCTCTTCTCATTTAGGAGCTTAGGAAAAGGACCTGGGGGTGCTGGTCGACAGCCGCCTGAACAGGAGCCAGCAGTGTGCTCAGGTGGCCAAGAGGGCCAGTGGCACCCTGGCTTGTATCAGGAATAGTGTGGCCAGCAGGAGCAGGGAGGTGATGGTGCCCCTGCGCTGGGCACTGGTGAGGCCGCCCCTCGAATGCTGTGCTCAGCGCTGGGCCCCTCATCCCACGAAGGCCATGGAGGGGCTGGAGCGTGGCCAGAGCAGGGCAGCGAGGCTGGGGCAGGGGCTGGAGCCCAAGGCTGGGGAGGAGCGGCTGGGGGAGCTGGGGGTGCTCAGCCTGGAGAAGAGGAGGCTGAGGGGAGCCCTCATCGCTCTCTGCAACTGCCTGAAAGGAGGCTGGAGCCGGGGGGGAGTCGGTCTCTTCTCCCCAGTAACAAGCGATGGGACGAGAGGGAACGGCCTCAAGCTGCACCAGGGCAGGTTTAGGTTGGATATTAGGAAAAATTTCTTCACCCAAAGGGCTGTCGGGCCCTGGCCCAGGCTGCCCAGGGCAGGGGCTGAGTCCCCACCCCTGGAGGTATTTAAAAGCCGGGGAGATGTGGTGCTTAGGGCCACGGTTTAGTGGTGGACTTGGCAGTGCTGGGTTAACGGTTGGACTTGATGATCTTAAGGGTCTTTTCCAACCTTAACGATTCTGTGATTCTATAGAGGTGAGGGGCCCAACGCTGAGCACAGCATTCGAGGGGCGGCCTCACCAGTGCCCAGCACAGGGGGACGATCCCTGCCCTGCTCCTGCTGGCCACACTGTTCCTGATACAAGCCAGGATGCCACTGGCCCTCTTGGCCACCTGGGCACACTGCTGGCTCACGTTCGCCCGGCTGTCGACCAGCATCCCCAGGCCCTTTCCCGCCGGGCAGCTCCCAGCCGCTCCTCCCCACGCCTGCAGCGGTGCCTGGGGTTGCTGTGCCCCAAGTGCAGGACCCGGCCCTGAGCCTTGTTGACCCTCACGCAGTGGCCTGGGCCCATGGCTCCAGCCTGGCCAGGTCCCTCTGCAGAGCCTCCCTGCCCTCCAGCAGATCAATGCTCCCGCCCAACTGGGTGTCACCTGCAAACTGACTGAGGGTGCCCTGGTCTTTTCCAACCTTAACGATTCTGTGATTCTGTGCTCCCCTGGCATACAAAGAGCAGCTGTTAGCACCCAGGCTGAAGGGGGGCCAAGTCCTCCTGACAGGGCCAAACCTCCCCAGGCTCCCCCTCTGTTCTTGAACCGCCCTCGGGAGCCACCCACCGTCTCCCGGGACGCGACTAAGGGCTGCAGGGCTGCAAAACGACCCGGCTTTCCCGGGAGCTGCCCCCTCCCATCAAGCGCCGCCGGAGCCCGCCGCCGTCTCCCCGGGGGACGGACGGGACCACGACCCCCAGCAGCCGGACGGGAGACGAGGTGAGGCGAGGGGCGGGGCGGGGCGGGGCGGGCGGGGGCGGGGGGCCGGCCGTTACCAGGCGCGCGCCCCGCCCCGCCCGCGCCGAGGCGCGCGGTGACCTCCCTCCCCCCCCGCCCTTCCCCTACTGCGCAGGCGCCTAGGGGGAGCTGCGCCTGCGCCCCGCCGCGCGCCGGCCTCACGCGCTTCCCCGCCGAGCCGGGTGGCAGCAGTGCGGCGCGCGCTCCGTGCCTCACCCCGCCCGCCACGCACCCTCCGCGCGCGCCGCCCCGGGGCCCCGGCGGGCACAGGTGAGGGGGGGGGCGGACGGGCCCATGTGGGCAGGCGGGGGGGGGGGGGCGGGAAGGGGGTGAGGAGCGGGCGGGACCACGGGGAGCCCCGCGGAGGGGGGGGCCCGGACGGAGGAGTGGCGGGAATTTCTGGTGAGGGGGGGAGGCCGGCCCGGAGGGACGGGGGATGGCAGAGGGGGTCGCTGACAGGAATGGCGGGGGGAAGGTCTGTCCCTGCGCGCCCGCGGCAGAGCCCTGGCTGAGGCGGTGTCGGTGTCAGGCAGCGAGGCAGATGAAGTACATCCTGGTCACGGGCGGGGTGATCTCGGGCATCGGCAAGGGGATCATCGCCAGCAGCATCGGCACCATCCTCAAGTCCTGCGGGCTGCATGTCACCTCCATCAAGATCGATCCCTACATCAACATTGACGCTGGCACCTTCTCCCCGTACGAGCACGGTGAGTGGCGCCTCGGGGCCCGGCTGTCAGCCCCTGAGCTGGGCGCCGGGGTCTTCCAGGCGGGTGCCTGGGTGCCGGGGCTGGCTTGGCCTGGCAGGAGCCAGCTCCTTCGCATGGCGGCGGCGTTTGTGTCCGCTCCTGCCTGTGCGACCCGCGGGCTGAGCCCGGCGGCGGCTCCGGACTGAGCGGCGGGGCAAACAGCAGAGATCTGCGCTCTGGTCTTCTGTCATTGCTGCCTGGCTGAGGGGTTCAGTCCTGTCTGTTATACAAGGCTTTTAGTTTCACTAGCCACTCCTAAACTTGCTGTAGCAATCAACGAAGGTGTTTCCTTACATTGAATTCTTCAGCCAACAAATTGCTGATGTGGACCGTTTCCCCTTGACGTCTGCGCTTCTGTGTGCCACAGGGGAGGTGTTTGTGCTGGATGATGGAGGGGAAGTGGACCTGGACCTCGGTAACTACGAGCGCTTCCTCGACATCCGACTCACCAAAGACAACAACCTGACTACTGGGAAGATCTATCAGTATGTCATCAACAAGGAGAGGAAGGGAGACTACCTTGGCAAAACCGTCCAAGGTGACGTGAAGCTTCGTTTCTGATGCTTAGAAATATATTCTGTATTTCTGTCCTGGTTGGGTGCTTTTGCATCTCATCCTAGGTTGAGGTCTTTGTTATATGCTGTCCTCGTGATGTTTTTTTGTTTGTGTTTTAAAAGGGGAAGTAGAAGACGCACCAGTGCAGGTGTAGTGGTGCGTGCCATACTGAATCAGGTTACCTGTAAGCCCCTCAAAGCTTTCCAGTGCTCGGCAATATGCTGCCTGTTGTTGGGACTCTGTGCTGGACTTGGGTCCGACTGCCTAACGTAGCCAATACTGAGTGTGAACAGACTTCAGACTAACACACCTGTGGATTATTTGTTAGCTGGTTAAAATGGTTATTGCTTTCGATAACTGTCATGTCATTAGATCCCAAAGGATCTTGGAGGGTTCAGTCCCTTCCCTTTTTAAACATCCTCTACAGCTGGTTTGGATAAGGACTTTTACAGACAGTTTAAGACAGAGTAACTCTCTCTGCTTAGAGCAAAGAACTGTTTGTACTTGAATCTTACAGCTTAAAGGAAACGTTGCTTACATGTGTTTAAATTAAGGCAGGATTGCGTTTCCTGCCAGGGCACTTCTCTTGAAAATCACAGCCAAGAATAATCACTTCAAAAATGCATACTTCTTTTAAAGACACAAATCAGCGCTGAAGTGATACAGGAAGCACTGGCTAGTTAGTTGCAATAATTTGCTCTGTAATGAGTTAGAGGGAGAAATATGCATGGATTGCGGCTTTAACCCTCGCCTGGGTTTCTTTTTCAGTTGTTCCCCACATCACAGATGCTATACAAGAGTGGGTAATGAGGCAGGCACGAATTCCTGTAGATGAAGATGGCATTGAACCCCAAGTTTGTGTGATTGAGGTTTGTAGCTCTTAAAAAAAAAAAAAAACAGTTTTGCTTCTTGAGTGAAATAAACTGAACTATATGTGTATTTTGCATAGCACAATTTTTTTACAGTAATGTTCAGCTTCGCACGTTGTTGAGTTGGTTAAAAATCCCCCTTGCTAGCCTCACTTAAGTCTAATCTTTTGAATGCTCTGTGTCTGAATCCACACATAGAAAGACTTAGGTTTTGGAGAGTTGTATTTTTGAGATGCTTTGCTCTCTAGGGTAATGTGAATTAGTCTAGAGAATGAATTTTAGCTCTTGTAACTTTATATGCCAAAGTCTGAGTTAATCACACTGTGCCCTCTTCTTCTTTGGTGGAAAGAGGGAGGGGTAGGTAAATCGTCCTCTGGAAGCAGTTGTCTTCCCTCCGTAGCAGTAAAGGGATCCTTGCAGCTCAGTTCAAGCGTAGAGCGAGAAAAGTGAATGGCACGAGGTGACGGTGACAAACCCCGTTCAGTTTCCTGTGCATCGTATGGGGCGTCCTGCTGCCAGAGGAGACGGAGCAGGGCAAAGGCTCTGGGATGCTGCTGCTGAGTTGGCTGGCAGGTTATGTCTATACAGGAGAGAGGGAGCTTGTCAGAGTGCCTGGGTCATGGTGACTTCGAACTCTCCCTGCAGCTTGAATGCCAATTTCTGTTCCAGGATTTGCGAGCCTGGATCCCGGAGTACCTGGGAGGCACTGACAGTGCATGGGAGGCTGTCAGTGCTCCAAGGGATGCCTTGTGCCTCTGTTCCTGCATGTCTCCAAACCCACTCTATATAGTTACTAAAACTTAGCAGAAATTTTGCTTCTCGGTGCCACCTAATGTTTGTAAATGATAATTTTAACACCTCAGTCTTTTCCCTGAAGAGAGAATAGAGGCAAAGCTAACATCCCTGGAGAGGTGCTACCCATATGAGAAGCTGTTTTTCTTGTGGCTTTTTGATTTTTGGGGAAATCATGAAGGTAAAATAATAGTTGGGGTAGACTGGAGGCTGTGGAACTGGTAGATACAACTGGCAAATCCTGCTTTTCATATTGGTGTTGACGCTTCTTTAGGGAATCGGAGGGAGGTGCGGGGGAGATGTTTTAGTGTCCTTTTATGTATGTTTTAGCATGCTTCAGCGTACAAATTCAGTAGATGATGTTTTGGTACTAACTTTAATTCTAAATGTCTTTGTCTTTTTTAGCTTGGTGGGACGGTAGGCGATATTGAAAGCATGCCTTTCATTGAAGCCTTCCGCCAGTTCCAGTTCAAAGCCAAAAGAGAGAATTTTTGTAACATTCATGTCAGTCTAGTTCCCCAGGTAAGGACGCAAAATGTTTTGGTGGTCAGGGACTTCCCCAGTCTAAAACTTGCTTTCTAAATATGTGTTTCTGAAATGCTCTATCTGTAGGCACTGTTATATTTGTATTTTTCTCTGTATAAACTTCTGGAAGAAATGCGGAGAGTATATGGTTATGTATTCAGAAAGGTTTGCAAGAAGTGAACAGAAACTTCTCAAAGTTTGTAAATGTGTAATAAATAGTTGGGAGTTGTAGCAAATGCAGTTTTGCATCTTTAACTGCTGTTTTTCTCTATGGATTTGTCTCTTAGCTGTTGCAGGTAAACTTGCTTTCTAGGGCTGAAAACTTTCAGTTTCCCTTCATTTGCATAGCCTTTCATTTCTGCAAAGCTGATATAAAATTCAGTGGTGTAGCCAGACTTGACAGCCATTTGGACTTATTAATAAGATCATATTCCAAGCTCTTCCTGGAGTTCTTTAATATTTCTGTTGCTGTGTGCCCCCTTTTTTCCTTTTTTTAAATATTTTTAATGTGCGTTTTGATCTTTAACAGTAATTTCATAGACTCTCACATCTGACTGCCACGTAAGCCATAACAATCTGAGTGGCAGTGGCCCTTGGTTCAAGATTCAACTAAGAAAAAGTGTTAGGAAGCAGTGCTATGATAAGAATGAGTTAATTAGGAATCACAAAGAAAAACAAAATATCCTTATGTGCCAAGTAGATGGGGTGAACTCCAGTTAATACCAAAAGCATATGAAGGTGTTTTATGCCATATAATACCTGATATAACTTCATTATATTATCTGCTCTGGTTTTGAAGGCAGTTGACAGTCTTCACCAAACAAAAACCTCTAGTGCAGGAGTCATTGCTGAAGAAAATTCTTCCATGGTTATGTTAACAATACTAGAGAGCATGAATATTTCTTGTCTCAGAAATGGATTTGACAGAGCAACTTGATAGAGTTACTGGAGTGCAGATCAGTCTTTGTTCTCTTCTCTTTCCATCTTTCCCCTTCTGTCCAGGCCTGGTGATGTACGGAGAAAATTAGAAATATAAAATACCAGGTATTTGGAGGGAGCAGTGGATAAAACCTGTAGGATCTCTGCTCTCTCCTTCCCTCGCTATAATGCATATCTACTTACTGTACAGACTTGAACTCTGGTTTCTGCCAGTTGCTTTCAGTCTTTTGAGATTAAAATGATAGTGTCCAGGGGTATTTAAAGTTCACATGAATTGTCTAAGAACCGGGTCAAAGTTTTTACAAGATGAATAGGGTGGAGAATCCCAATTAGCCTGATGAATCATTGCTACATATCATCATAATCTGATATACCAACTTCTGCTCTTCTCTGGCCAGCCAAGCTCTACAGGAGAGCAGAAGACTAAACCCACCCAAAACAGTGTTCGTGAACTCAGAGGTCTTGGTCTCTCACCAGATCTGGTAAGGTTTGCTGCATGGCTTTGAATTTAAAAGCGCGGTACCGGCACGTTGCAACAACATCCTAGTCTAAATCATGCTTAGGTTGAGAGCTCTTGTATATTGGTAATAAAGAAGTAAAAGTAATGGAGTTGGGTTGTTTTCCCAAGTCACGGAGACTGCATAAAAACAGCTTTTTGAGAGGTTTGTTGTGTGAATGCCTGAGTACTTCTGTTTTGCTTCACAGCCTTGATGTTGCTGTTCTGTTAGATTGTTTGCAGGTGCTCCACTCCATTGGATACCTCAGTAAAAGAAAAGATTTCCATGTTCTGTCATGTTGAACCAGAACAGGTAAAGATTGCTGTCTGCACTTCCTCGCAATAAATATTCTAGCTGTTTGTCAAATGCTGAGCGGAGTTTTATCTGAGGGTGGCTTTTTTGTGTTCTATCTGTGTCTTTTGTTAGCTGCATAATTCATTTGCTGCTTTGTCTTACCTACATTCCTTACACATGTAACCGTTGCAAAAATAGTCCTTTCTCTGCCAGCACACAGGTTTTCTTGTAAGGTAGTTAGCATAGGCTTAGCGAATTCTATGGAATCCAAGGTATTTTCTGAATAGCTGGTTTTGACCTTAGTTTTCCTTCCACATTCCTTCTGTGAATACAGAAGAATGAGATTTGTAAGTATTTAAGAGGCCAAAGAGTAGTTGCCCAAAATAAGGTTTAAAGGATACATGAATGTATTTGTACACTGCTCTTTTCATTATATTATTATTCTGCCCAAGATTGCATGAGGAGAGATTGCACAGAAAAGTTGAAATGGTATTTGAGAAAAGCATTACTTCACTCGAATGTTATGTGATATACAAAAATTCCATGTTAGCATGATTCTTTTTATACTGAGACTACTCTGCATAGCATTCCATACCTTGGAAAATAATCAAACAGTCTGTAGCCTAAATATTACCGCTTTCCAGTCCAGCTGGAGCTTGAAAAATTTTGTCTTTTTGTGAAAGACTGAGTATCACTTCACAGTTCCAGACTCTGTCAAGTCATTTTAATTAATTTCCTATACAGCGAGATCAAACCAAGTCTTGCAGTTTCAAGGATTACATTCAGAATTAGCTGGCAGTAATACTGATGTGTCAGCAGTGCAATATCTACTTCTTGTTGGCCAGTAATTGAAAGTAAGTTGGCTCTCGTCAGTCACTTTCCAGGAAGTTTAATGCAGTTTTATATAGTTGTTTCTCTTGACTGCAGTTGCACTTCAATGGAGAAGTAAATGCGATCGACTATAAAGGAGGAAAATTTGCAGCCTAGGGGGTTTTGCTGGTGCAGTGTTGAACTCTGCTTTCATTGGAGTCAGGAGAAATGAGGATTTAAAAATAGTTGTGCCAGTATATTTTTGATCCTTAAAGTACAGTCCCATTCTTGACGGACAGGTGACAGTTGTCCAGAGCCGTCTTTCCCTTTCTGAGGAAGCCCATTTCGGTGAACTAGAACCGTTGACACAGATATTCCTCATTGACCAAGGAATTCGTGGCTGATAGTTGTTTAATCCTAAGTTTGATGAAGGACGCCCTGTAAAATTTATGGCTGTACTGAGACCACAGATTTCCCTGGGCTTTAATCAAACTGGGAGCCCTGGTTAAGAACGACAATGGTGGGAAACGGAAGCTGGGCTCCTGGGCAGTTTAACTGTAGTTTCAGTTAGGATTACCAAGAAGGCTGTATCACAGGAGAAGTCTCTTGGAAGGGTTCTCTGAACTTTGCTATGCGCTCGCATGACTTGCGTAGCAGCTGACTTTCTCACTGCTAGGTTATTGTGTTATAGCCCTTCCTTGAGCTCCAGTGAGCGGTTAATACCTGCGACGTGTTGAAGGACGACCTTTGCAAGTATGTGAAAACATGTGCTAAGCTATTCATATGTTGTCATGTTATTCAACAGATGTTATTTCCTGGAAGTATAGGTGGTCATACGGTTGTCTGCTAGAGACAGCAGCTCTCTGAATATCTGTCTAAAAATAATTGCACGGGCACTTAGATCTCTTTTAATGACGTTCATATTTTATGAACAGGTCATCTGCGTTCATGATGTCTCTTCTATCTACCGGGTTCCTCTGTTGTTAGAGGAGCAGGGGGTTGTTGACTATTTCAGACACAGGCTTGACCTTCCCATCGAGAGGCAGCCCAGGAGGATGCTCATGAAGTGGAAGGAAATGGCTGACAGGTGAGCTGCACCGCTGGGCGTAGTTTGAAGACTCCAGATTAGTTTCTCTTCTTGGTTGTTGGTTATTAGGTGATGAGTGTTAATTCATTTCCTCAAGCATTCTCATGCTGTCAGATTTTTTTTTCCTTTTTTTTTTACTGCAAAAATGCATTTTCTTCCTAGGTGTTTAACTGTTTGAAAAAAAAATTCTTCAACATGAGAATCCTGTAAGATAACGTTATTGAGTTCCTTATCTTGTGTTGGTACTGTACTGTCTATGTCAAAACCAGCTTGAAGTAATTAAAAGGTGGACAGCTCTGCCCTCCCTTTTTATTCAAATAACCCTAGTGACATTAAAAAGTGTTGAAATCCTTTTGTAGGCATATGTAGGAGTCATCAGGAGCGTCAATAAAAATGTAGAGTCTGTTTTCTAGCAAGTGAAACAACTGTTTCATAACTGTTCTGTCTGAGACTCTTAGGACACTTCTTTTTTTCTTGCGGGGAATAGACTCCATGTTTGTGGGGAAATAGTGAATTTAATTGTTTCAGTTGGCATTCAGGCCCTTTCTGAAGCCTCAAATATGTTTGGCCTTATAAGAAACTAATTTTCAGCATCTAGATGTTTCCCTTTATATGCATGGCACAAGCCACCACTGTTGAGAACGTTTTCTTTTGACAGGGAGAGCCCTTGGTAACCAGCTTGGTTGAAGGTACTTAGCAATTTTGAAATGAACTTTAAATGATCTCTTAGCTGTAGCCAAGAATGCTGGGTAAATGCCATGCTGCCAGATGCTGGGGACTGAAAGCGTAGGCAGCACGACCTTGGGGCTCTAGAAGTCCTTTCTGTATTTCTGTCTGCTGAAGTGAACTCAGCCAGAAGCAGCGTGGGAGGATGCTGTACAGTATAAACATATGCAGAGTTGTGCTTTGATCCTCTCTCGTAATAGTTTACTGCAGACTTTGAATCTAATACAGCTTCCTGAAAAGACAGTTTGGACCTCCTCAAAATGGCTTTTCAGCATAAGGAGGGATGAGTTCATTTATACATGGCTTTCTGCAGCTCTCTTTCTCTGTCATTGTTTTTTTCTTTTCCTTTCTTCTATTCTTGCTTTGATGTTTTTAAGTCATAATTGTTACAAAAGGTCATCTCTTCCAAAGTCGTCATCTCTCTAGTTGGACAGACTTTCAGAAGCCCAACTGTTTATGTTACTTGAAAAGCTGAATAGAATGTAAGTGAGTCTTGCCTCCGTTTCCTGTTAATCACGACAGAACCCTTGTGTTTTGATTTTGTTTAGGTACGACCGTCTCCTTGAAACATGTTCCATTGCGCTTGTTGGCAAATACACCAAGTTTTCAGATTCCTACGCATCTGTCATTAAAGCACTGGAGCATTCTGCACTGGCTATCAACCACAAACTTGACATTAAGGTAGGGGTGGTTGCGTGTGTGTAAAGATTTCCTCCCCCATACTCCTTCCGCCTGCAGTGCTACCCATCTTAATTAAGTTTGTCACAAACCCGTAGACAGTAAGGGAGAGTTGATTGAGCCAGTGAACTTTAAATTTGTCTTTGGATTACAGCATCAAAACATCTGTTGTCAGGCATAAAACAGCTTCAAAGCAAACCGGCCTTTCATCCTGTAAGATCTACAGGGTGTCTGTGTAATTGATGGGAACTCTTCAGTGCTCCGTGTTGCGTGCTGAACTGTGATAGAGCAGTAGATATATTTGAGGAGGAGACCGTTTGCTTTAATTCCTTTGACAGTTGTTGAAAGTGATGCTTTTTTAAGGTTGTTGCTGTTATCCTTGTGGTACTCACAGGTTTTCTGATGCTTCTGCCTCAGACGTTATTAAGGTTTGAATGCTGGTTTGGCTGCAGAGGTGCTGTTAAGGGTCTTGGTTGTAGCTAGGTGCTCTGAAGAGGCGAAATATGTATCTTGTCAGAAACTTTATTTTCATTTAAATATACTTTTAAAATATGTGGCAGATTCTGGTGAGTTGTGGGAAAAGGTGCTTGCTTTATAACAGCACTGTTCTATATTTGGGTTACCTTTCAACTTAAAAAATCAGTAGAGGAGAAAAGAAGAAAAACAAGATGGGTGAAGGGTAAACCCTGCGCATGCCTCTGTGGGTCGTTCCTGACACAGCTGTATTTGTATGGTTCAGAACGGGAATGGGTTCTGTGAGTCCTGTGCATGGAGGTCTTATGTTGGTTAAAGAACTGTTCAGCAGTACTCCAAGCTTTAAAAAAAAAAAAAAAAAAAAAAAAAAAAGAGAGAGAGACAAAAATGGTTGTTCAAAAGGGTAAGCAGACTGCCAGAACATTCACAAGTTCAGAGATACTGGAATACCGGGGATGAGAAACTGGAAAATTTGCAGTTTTTTCCATATGTAGCATTGGTCATAGCACCTTTTAATCACAGCAGCCTGTGTTTCACCATATCCTATTTGTTCTTCAGTCTCTCTTGAAGATTAAATGATGTATATTTGATGAGATGGCGATTCAGTTTTTTCTTGCTGTGTGGTTGTTTCTGTCTGCATAGCCATGTGTTCCCATCTCGCTGTGCTCCATTAAGACTTCAGGTTTAATGAGTCTGGGTCTTAGGGATATCAGCTTCGTTTATGTGGCAGCAGAGCTGCGGAGAAGGGAATGTACAAAAAACGTGGCTTCTGTTTGTGCGTCTGTAGTATGATGGTGCTGGAAAGCAGTTTTGTTGACTAGCAGGCAAGAAATCAGCCTGGAAAAAAGACAAGCAAGTATCTAGTAGGAAAGAAATCCAGAGCTATCCAGAAGGAATGATGATATCTTAATTTAATGAGAAATAAGGAGACCCTGTATTTACAGTCTTGTGGCAGCATCTCATCATCCTTTTTTGGATTTCTTCCCAGTATATTGACTCTGCTGACTTGGAGCCGGATACTCTGCAGGAAGAACCTGTCCGATACCATGAAGCATGGCAGAAGCTGTGTGGTGCTGAGTAAGACTCTTATATTCTGGCTGTTTCTTTGACGCATGTCTGATAAACTTGTTGCTATTGACAGTTTTGGCATTAAGAGCCTCACTGGAGACTGTTTCCTTAGGCGCTGTACCAGCACACTCTGACACTGCCCCAAATACCGCTGAATGAAATTTAGGATAAGTTGTAAAATGGAGAATTATTAAATAAGCGAGGGAGTTTGTGAAAGGCAGCAGGAGGGGAGATGATTGTGCAAATGAGGATGTGCACAGGCTTAATGGGGAAACAGGGTGAGAGGAAATAAGGGGAGAAGATGGGTACTGGCAAAGGCTATTGAAGCCAAAGAGAGAGGACAGAAGGTGTAAATGTGGTATGAAGTTCTTTAGGAAGAAAGCATGAGAAGGGAAGAAGCGTTAGGATGCAGAGGAGTGCCAAGAGTTAGCCCAGAAAGCAAGAGCAAGGGGGGCTTGTTAGCCCTCAGGGGAGCGGGCTTTGGGTGGTACCAGGAAAACCAAGAACTTCCTGCAGAGTTTGGTGTCCTTATCCCTGCGGTTGGGACAACTCGACACTGCAGCCAGCGGCTTCCTCGGCGTGGGCCTGGCTGGGTGATATGTTTGCAAACGTGTTTGGTGCAGAGCGTGTGGGTCATGCAACATGAACCATTTCAGTATTGTAACCTGCGTTGTATTTGGAATTTCTTGGGAAGGTAAAACGTGCATTTATAAAATGTTTCCCTGAAAATTCTGTGCATTTTATGTGATGGCTCATGTGGAGTCATATGGAGACTGTGCTACAGACAGGCCTTGCCACACAGGGCACTTTAAAGCCCTTTTTAGGAGTGAGGTCTTGCAAGTTCAAGATTTTACAGGAGGGAGGTGGTACGTGGTTGGGGGGAGCCAGGCTGGTGAGCCCTACATGAATGGAATCTTTTCATCCTCATGCAGCGGAGTTCTGGTTCCTGGTGGATTTGGTGTTCGAGGGACAGAAGGCAAAATTCAAGCTATTTCTTGGGCAAGAAAACAGAAAAAACCCTTCTTAGGTGAGAAACATGTTTTATCCGTAAGAAGAAATAAAGAAAAGAAGGAGGTTGAATAACAGCCTAACTGGTCTGCAGTAAGAGTTTTACTGATTTTCATTAGTATCTAGAATGTACAATTTTGAAGATAATTGGCTGAGGAAGGCAATGATCTGTGCTCAGCTCAGTAATGCAGCCGTCATCTGTAGCTAGCTCTGAAGTGGTCAGAGTTGGCTGGGATGTGATGCCATGGAATCTCTGTAATGAGGGGGCAGGGGTCTCGGAGGAAGTTTCAGAGGAGGCTGTGGCGATCTTGGCACGAAGAAATATGCGACTGCATTTAAACGAAATGGACGTAGAGACTGGAAATGTTGTGTGAGGAGAGTGGATGGGCAAGGGAGGTGTGGAGTAAAACTTGTCAGAGCTACTTGGTACAGGGTGAGCAGTCGAAGGTCTGTCTCATCCGGGTTTTCCTCCGACTCAGGACTGCCCTGTGCGTGTGCTTTGCGGCACGGGCTCGGTCGTCCTTGTCCCGACTTGATCTGTGTTCTGCCTTGCCTTCTGCAGGAGTTTGTTTGGGAATGCAGTTAGCAGTTGTGGAGTTTGCACGCAATGTTCTTGGTTGGCAAGGTAATTGCACAAAACCCTGCCTGGGTTTTGGTCATTTCTTTGATTGCTTGAGTAATACCTGTAATTTTTTAAATACCTGTAATTTTTAATTTTTCATTGGTAGGTAGATTTAATTTGTTCTAGGCCTATAAAATTCCCCATCTTCTTTGCTAATTCAAAGGAAAAAACTATTTCCTTATCCTATTCAAATAAAAATCAATGGAGTAAGACATGCTTACAATGACAGAAAACTTCCTATTGCTTAGAGCGAGGTTCAGCTCCTGAATAAGACACCTCAGTGGAGTTGTGCCTATGTGTGCCGGACATCCTAAATTTCCATTATGGCCAGTGGGAATGAAGACCAAAAAGCAATTCAGCCGATGAGGCAGTTGCAGCTACTTCAGTGAGTTGAATTGCTTTCTGGCTCCGCTGCTTGAATTGACTAGGTCCCTATTGTCAAAACTCCCTTTACAGGGTGCTAAATTTAGTTTCTCAGCCTGATTCCGAGTCTCACCAGTAGTGAAGGTAGGGGAAAATGTGTTTCTCGGTGTACTTCTGCTCCCTGGCTTTATTTAAAATATTCTAAGCTGTTTGTGTGCTTTTCCTGAACGACCCTCACTTTCATCACCGATGGCACTAGACTGGTTGCGCTAAGATTACAACCTCCAGTCAGTCTCAGAAATCCCTATGGGAACAGTGCTGACAGAGTCCTGTTTCTGCTGCCGGGGGCCGAGCTGGCGGCTCTGTGCAGGTGAGCGGCTCAGCACAGTGAAGGTCGCCGCTTGCCAGAAGCGTGGGGACGAGACGCAGCGCTACCTGGGGGAGGTCCTGTAAATGCATGTCACGGTATGAGGGACTTCGGTTCTGATTGATGAACGTTACATTGCAGATGCTAACTCGACAGAATTTGACCCCAAAACTGCTCATCCAGTGGTGAGTTTATGGCGACTTGCTTGCGATATCCTTATGTGCCAGGCTTCTCTGCACATACCTGTTGGTGCTGTTAAGAGCTTGGATTCTTACGTCTTGTGGCTTTTAAGTCTGTCTTCCATTATTTACTAATCTGAAAAGAAAATGTCTTTGCCTAGGTAACTGTATGGCAGTTGCTGCTTCATAGAAGATTGCAGTGCTTAGTATAGGTGAAACACTACTTTTTTTTAACTTTTATTTTTAATTACACTTTTCCATAAAGCGAGGTGTTTTCTAAGAGGTGAAAGGTTCTTAAAGGGCAGTTTGAAAGCTAACTGATTTCACAGGGTAAATGTTAAAGATTTGGTGGTATCCAGATGCCACTGTGTAACTGTTTAATTATGATCTCAGAAATCAACATAGACATGAATTCCTTGGAGCGTTTGTGGACAGATTTCTGAACCTGCAGGCTCGATGTGCCTTGTCCACCATGATGATTGGCTTATACTATAATTTAAAATTCTACTCAAAAGAAAAAAGTTCTCAAAAAAACAGCTTATGGAGTTATTTATCAAAGTATAAAGGATTCTGATTTGGGGATTTTGTTTCTGTAAAGTTGTTTGCTTGTTTTTTTAACATGTACTTCAGTAAACAGCACGGCATTAGTGCATGGGATCTCTGTAGGCTTTGACTGAGACCATTTCCTATGCTAAAGCTTCCCGAATACCCGGAAACCTTCCATATGTTCTGTGCAGCCCTTATGAGAACGACTCCGCTAACTAATCTAGTTCTGTTGGTCTGCCTTGTCAAGACAATGGTCCTTGGGGTGGTTTGCTTGTTTTCTGTATGTGTATTGGTTTTTTTCCCCCTTTAACGTTTCAGAGTCTGCCTGGCACTGGAATTCCTCCCTCACTCTCACCTCCCTCTCTGAATGCTTTTTACAGGTCATAGACATGCCGGAGCACAATCCTGGGCAAATGGGTGGGACCATGAGGCTTGGCAAGAGAAGAACGCTCTTCCAAACCAAGAACTCAATCATGAGTAAGGCATTTCCTACCTCTTTTGGAAGCGTTTCCTAGGAATGATGTGCATGTATGGTGGGTATGGGGAAGTGAGACCTGGGAATGTTAAGGCATCCTTCAGTGGTCGATGTTTGCAGACTGTGTTCTGGTAGTGAAATGGAGGTCCATGAATTTGGTCCCCTGTAGAAGTGGCAGGTTCTGGTGGATGCTATTCGTATGAACTTGTTAAAACTTGGCATCGTGTGAACTGTTTGGCATTTGCTCTAAGAAACGTCTTCCTTTTGGCGTAGGGAAGCTGTATGGAGATCATGATTTCTTGGAAGAGAGACACAGACACAGATTTGAGGTAAAAACGCTATTGTAGGCGTTGAGCTTTTCTGTGTCATCCAAACACAAGACATCATGGGTTTTCTTGCTTCTGGTCTTCCAGGTCAATCCAGAATTGAAAAAGTGTTTTGAAGAGCAAGGTTTGAAGTTTGTAGGCCAGGATGAGGAGGGAGAGCGAATGGAAGTGGTTGAGTTGGAAGGTGAGTACTTAAGCAGTTTGTGGGTGTAGGTATTTACAAGGGAAAGTATTCGGAGGGTAATTGAGGAGGTTTTCGTGTGGGATCAGCCCAGGCTCTCTCAGACTGATTCCACCCATAAAATTACACTAAAAAAATAATCCCATGTGCCTGTCTATTTAGGGACCAAAGGCAGGACAGAAATGACGCTTCTTCCCCATCATCAAGGCTTCAGTGTGATCAGTGCTTTCAACTGCAGTTCAGCAACAGGCTTAAAAGACTTGGAATTAATGTTTTCTGTTTCTTTCTCTTAGACCATCCTTTCTTCGTTGGTGTTCAGTATCACCCTGAATTCCTCTCTAGACCAATTAAGCCATCTCCCCCGTACTTCGGCCTCCTCTTGGCGTCTGCAGGAAGACTCACGCATTATCTACAAAAGGGCTGCAGGCTCTCACCCAGGTAGGTTGAAGGAAGACACCAGTCAGACCTTTCACAGGGTCTTCTGTGAAGAAGGGTCTTCTTCACAGGGTCTTCTTCACAGGGTCTTCTTCCTGCTTCTTCCTACAGGACAAACTGGAGAATCCTCTTGGCACAAAGTTACTGCGGGGTAACTAGCGGGTATTTGCAGCACCTCTTTCCACTCTTTCTTTGAAACCTCTTGTCTTGCATTTTAAGATGGACTGTAGTGCCATAGGGCTGGCCCGCAGCGAGGTCCCGACCGCAGGGACAGTAACTCTGCGGTCTCACGTTGTCAGTCAGAGGTGTCGGGGGCCTGCTTTTTTAGATGATTGGAGCCCCCATGGGGTTTTCCCCGCATTCCTTGTACAAGTCCTAGGTACAAGTTGGTCCTTAAGAAGCTTGTTCCTGTTGCGGGTTTAAAGAACGAGCCCTGGTGGTTGCAGCTTCATTTTTTTTCTTTCTCCTGACTTAAGCTTTCTTTTGTCTCAGTTTGCAAAGCCGCTAATGTTTTGGGTGACTTAACGGTACACTGACTTCCCTTTGCTGCTCCCTAATGCCCCGCAGGTCTGCCCAGCAGACGTGGCAATATGCAATAAATAAACATCACTTTGATAGTGACCCATTTTCCTCCTTATAGAGGAGAACACAGAGGATTTGCGTATGTAGCTGGAGTGCTAACATGCACTAAACAAAAAACCCCAAACTCAATGCAAAAGAGAAATAGCACTGAATGTATTAAACTAAAGCAATGCAAAAAGGCAAGTATTGGCCTTTCTGGGTTGAGCTGCAATGCAGCTGCACCCCAGGAATTCCCGTGTCGATGTCTGGAGAGCGGCTGTCAGTTGTGCTCTCTGATCTGCTCTGAAGAGAGTTTCTGTGGGAAGATGCCTCATTTCACTGTTGAGGGGCATTTTAATTTCCTGCTTTTGCACATTTGCGTTTGAAATGGCTTCTCGCAGCAGAGGAGCTGAAGTTTCCTCTCTGCTGCAGTATCCTAAGTTAGTAGTATCTGCTCTTGGAGTCTGTTGTGATTGTGGTCACAAACTGTTTCATGGTTAGCATATAATCTAAAAATACTGGTGGCAGTTGTAGCCCGGCCTGTGCTCCCCTTTATTCCTGTGCCCTTGTAACTCTTGCCATGTTTTCAGGTGAGTCTCATCGTTGCACCCATGAGGTTTGCATGGGAACAGACCACACCTGAGGATGGGAGCACTGTTCGGAGGGAGCTGGGCTGCAGGGGTGGGGCAGCAGGAACCCGATGAGGCTTAACAGGGACAAATGCGGAGTCCTGCATCTAGGAGCCCCTTGCAGTAACGCAGGCTGGGGACAGAGCAGCTGGGGAGCAGCTCTGCTGACGGGGTCTTGGCGAACAGCAAACTGAACACGCACCGGCAGTGTGCGCTGGCAGCAAAGGAAAGACAAACAGCACCCTGGGCTGTGTGAGTAAGAGCACAGCCGGCAGATGGAGGGAAGTGATTATGTCTCTTTACTTGGCATTTGTTAGACCACATCTAGAATATTCTGTGCGGTTTGGGGTCGCCCAGTACAAGTAAAACATTGATAAACTGGAGAGAGTTTAGTGGAGGGCCACTGAGAAGGTCAGGAGGTTGGAGTACTTGCCCCACGAGGAGAGGCTGAAGGAGCTGGGCGTGTTCAGCCTGGAGAAGGGAAGACTTTGCGGGGGACCTAAGAGCAGCCTGCCAGCCTACAAAAACGTTGTCAAGAAGATGAAAACAGGATCTTGACAGAAGTGCATGGTTGGAGGATGAGACGCGGTGGACATAAACTGAAATAAGAGAGGTTCTGACTGAATATAAGGAGAATCTTTTCACCATTAGATCAGTCGTGCATTGGTGCGAGTTGCCCAGAAACGCTGCACAGTCTCCGCCCTTGGAGACTTTTGGGATGTGACTGGATAAAGCCCTGAGCAGCCGTGCCTGATCTGATCGCTGTCGCTGCGGTGTGGCTGTCCTGAGGGCCCTTCCCCTCTGAATTATTCTGTGATTCTGAAAAAGCTGTTTCAGGGGTTAAAGGCAATCAGCCATTACTGGGAAGCTGAAATAGGTGGCTTCTGGGTGGTTAACCAGTCTCCTATTCCCTATTGATTGAATTTCCTTTATAATAACTTACAAAATGTCTATTACACGTATGATCATTTTAATTCGCAAACCTTAAAATCGATGATGACTCAGCCCTATTTCCGAAGGGACAGCTGTACTAGGAATTTTGTGTGCTTTGCTTTTCAGCCTCAGCTAGCAGTGCTTACTGCCCAACCCCGCTAATTCCTGATGCAAAACTGGGTCTATAAAGCACCTGTGCTCCGTAAAACAAAATCTTTCTGAATTCTGCAGGGACACCTACAGCGACAGAAGTGGCAGCAGCTCGCCTGACTTGGAGATAACAGAGCTGAAGTTTCCATCAGTAAATCATGACTGATTCCTGGTAACTTTTCATGACCTCAGCCTCTTTCCTTATGGAAAAAATGCCTTGCCCAGTCTTTCCTCCTGGCATCTGAATGTTTCACATCAGTTGGTAGAAAACTGGCACACCCTGAAAAGCGCTGGTGCTCACACACGCGTTCCAGCTGTGCCGAGCGATGCATGATACCTCATGTCTGTGTAACAGATGTGGGTGGGTATTTCCTTAACAAATTGACACATAATAAAGTATAAAAACACATGCAGGAGTTTGAGATTAAATTCAAATAAAAAAACAAAGCACAAATACAGTGCACATTCCTGAAAATGGAGGCAAAGCTGAGCAAGGGGTTACTGGATTTAGAAAGTTTGGTATTTCGGGAGCACTCTCTCACCTTTGCTGAAGAACATTTTTGAAACAGCCATTCTCCCCCATCTCTCGAGATGGCAAGTTTCTCTGTCAAAGCAGCGGAGTTGCGCTCTGAATTGTGATAGCTGCTGCGGATATTACGTGGGTGCAAAAATTCGATATATATAACCTGGTCTTGGAGGGGGGCACTAAAACCTAGCATTCAGACTTCCCCAGCAAAAAAGGTAGACTTAATACGGAAGGGAGTTCTCCCTTTGTGCGGTAGGTGATTGCGGACGTAACGCTTTTTCCCGCTGCTCTGGCTGGTTTTGTGGTGGTTTTGGAGAAGCTAAGCAGCATTTGTGCGCACTCACGCGGAGTGAGAGCGGGGGTTCGTTGCTGAATGCCGGGGGCCGGGGATGCCCAACTCTTCCTTCCCCCCCCTTTCCTTCATACAACAGACGCTTCCAAAATTAACTGCAGAGTGAAGATGAGGGTTAGCCCGGGTCTAGAAGTACCTCCCATCCCTGCTCGTGGGCCTTTGCAGATAGCTGGGATCGCGAGGTGTTGGGTTGTTCCAGATCTGGTACAGCAGCAAACTAGAAGCTGAAGAATCCTCCCTGTACATTTTTATCCTCCTGAAGATACTCTGAACCTTTGGCTCACTGACGGTATCCAGCGTGCTCCCTAATGTGACAAGTGCTGCGTTGATACACGGTGGCTTGGAGGCCGTCCCCAAATGAAGAAATCGTAGGGGACGTGACACCGGCATGTGTGGTGCATCCCCCGTCCGGCCGACTGCCCTGCTGGCGTGCAGCTCCGCTCAACTCGCTCCTAATAGCTGCAGCCCAGTGAAGGTTTTCCTGTGGTGCCGGCCACGGGCAGCGCTGGGAAGGGCACGAAGTTAACTCTTAGCTTACCAGCGCTCACTCCCTACCTCGTATTTAAACATCGGCTTCTCGAAGGAGCGTGCTTTCTCAGGGGTGTAACACGCCGGCCTTAAGTTGCCGTAGTGCCCCTCTCAAACTAACAGACGTCCCTTACCCTGGGGAGATAAAAGGATCCCGGTCCCACGTGTTACCTTTCTCTGGGGTGACTTTGGTGTCCTGTGCGGTCCCAGCCTGTTGCTCTTCACTGTCAGTAATTCCTGCTCCTTTTCTTTCTCTCTTTCTCCAGATGTGTCTTCGCTGAAGAGGAGAGTCGTCATTAGATTTTTCCAGGCGTTCGTACAGCAATAGCTTGAACACTGTCAGCTTTGGGCTTTCTTAAGTTATGGTTTTCTAATTTTTGTTATGAAATCCTTTCCCTTTATTTCCTCAACTCTTCTGTCCTCGTTTATTTTTCTGTGTAGATTCTGTTTGTTTCTGGAGGAGAGCTCATCACAGCACATGCACTTCTGGACTTTCTGCAGTTAGCACCATCTTGGAGATAAAAAGCAAATTCGGGTGTGGGATTGGATGTGTTGGGGAGAATCCAGGCGCACGCTTCCTTCCCGCTGCATGGTAACGCTGGCGTGAGTTTGTGTCTCGGACACTGACAGTCCAGTTGCTCTCTCCAGCCTTTCTGCTCCCTCGGCAGTCTTCATTACTGGTGAAATTATGTGGCTGAACTGGATTTTGGGGGCTCGCTCAGTTTTTGAGCTGTGCTGTGCTGCAGAGGGTGGGTCTGTTCAGCTTTATGCAGTCTCTTTTTTTTGGGGTGGGGTGGGGGGGAAATGTTCTGTTTTGGGTTTTTTTCAGTAATATTTAAAAACCTTTGGCGCTGGTGGTCTTGGTGCATTCATCACCGGCAATGAACTTTTAACCAGGAAAATCTTCCTGGAATAGAAGAGTTAATCTGGAACATGATCAGCTCTGACTGTGATGTGCTGCTCTGCAGGGATACAATTAACTTGGATCATGGGGGGGGGGGGGGGAAGCAAAACTGTCAGGAAAAGGAGGCGTAACCGTTAGCCCTTCCTACGCCGGCGCTCGCTGGTGCTGCTGCTTGGGCTGGGAAATTTCACCTCCTTGCATCAAGGGGGAGGTACAGAAAAGAAAGTGAACCACTTTCAGATGCTGCCTTTCAAAGCTCCCATCGCGATTTGCCTTGGACCGAGCAGTTCATGGTGCTTTTTTTCGTTGACTGGAAGCGGAGCCTTCCGTTGCCTTTTTTTACACGGCGGAGCCGCGCGTCCCGCGCTCGATGCGATACCGAAGTGCAGTTTCCCCGGGGAGGGGCCTCGCCATTTGCCTGCAGCGTTACTCGGTTTAGTTCCTAGACGCGCCCTGGCCTACCGTGACGAGCTCGGCGTTGCAGTTCTGGGGTGGGACAAGCACTCGCCTTTTTCTTTTCTTTTCTTTTTTCTTCCCTGCCCCTTGCTGCAGTGTAAGCGACACAGTTGTTGGTAATTTAGAAGAAAGGAAGAAAGCGCCTCGGTTGTCTGACGTGTCGTATGTCAGAACTCTTCAGTTCATTAAAGTTTGGAAAAAGCTGCGCGTCTCGAGCCTGGCTGAGTACGAACTCCCGTGTCGCCTGATGCCAAACTTGATTAAACACTGCCCTGTCCCATCTTAACTGATCTTTTCCACAGCCCGTCTTGCTTTATTCCTCACTTATTTTAAATCCATGCTGTAAAGATGCTTCTGGCCCGGAAAGCTTTGAGCCGTCTTCGTGTCTGTCAGTTACAGCAGTTCTGCAGGAAGGATCACGCGAGTCGAGGTGCTCTCTGGGCCGAGCAGACGCGGGCGGTGAAGTGGCTGCTCCTCTAGCAGCGCGAGATCGTTCCTCAGCTGTAGCACAGCTCCGTTTTCTTTCTCCTGAAATGTTTTTGTTTTGGCCAAACCTGTGCACCTGACTCGGTCATTAACTGCTTCTTTGTAATAAAAGGAATAACCAGCCAAGAGCTTGCTATGTTACTGCCATAGCTCAGAGGGAGGAAAAGGACTGAAGTGTAATACTGTCTAATTTTAAATGAATCCAGGGTAAGCTAGAAAAAGTTTGTTAGCCATATTTGCAGTGGTTTTTAGACATGTATTTCCAAAGCCTGGCTGAAATCATGGGGCTTCCCCCCAGCAGTGGAGCCTGGGGAAGGCGGCCTGAGCCCACAGAAAATGAGTGGTTTTAATGGAGTGAGGCTGGCAGCCGCCCGGGGGTGGTTTGCCCCCGCCGCCGGGGGAGCTGCCCGCCTGGTGCCCGCCAAGGGCTGGCAGGGACAGGCCTGAGTCTCGGGGGGCGCGCGGGGCCCTCGCTGCCGCCGCTCGCTCCGCTCCCCAGGAGCTGTGGGTTAAGTAGCCGCTGCCCCTGCCCAAAGCCGCCCTGGGGCGAGTGGTCGGGGGCCGCCCTGGCCTGGGCGCGGGGCCCTGTGCTGCCCTTCGGCAGCAGCCTCGGCCTCTGCCGAGCAGGGGGAGGCCTTGGTTCCTGCTGGGCTCCTGTGGCCTGGGTGCCCCGCTCCCGCAGGGGCTCTGCCTTCCCCTCGGTAGCTGTTTGCTGCGTGGCCAAGCGCGCGCTGGGCGCCCTGAGCCGTGGCCGCTCCCTGGGAGCTGGGGAGGAAGAACCCTGCGGCCCTCCCTGGGCTCCGGGTGCCAGCCCAGCTCTCCTCTCGACCGAGGGGAAGACTCGGCTGTCTCCGCAGCCCGACTGCTGGGCACGTTGCCAAAACCTTCCCGAAGCCATCTCGCCCCGCGCTGGGCTCCGCTGGCGGCGGGGCAGGGAGGAGGCAGCCCCGCGGCGGTCCCGTGCGCCCGGCCGGGGCTGGGGCAGCGCACCCCAGGGTGGCAGGCGCTTCCGCCTCGATGCCCGCGCTTAGCTGCGGCATTTTAGCTCCGTAGCTGGGACAGAAATGAGCATTTAAAGAAAGGACGATGCAGTGAAATTCTACAACTAAAATGGGCCTCCACGGGGCTTGGGAGCGGGGTCACGGTGGGACCTGGCTGGGGCACTGCTGTGCCTCACCAGCGCGGCCCCTTCCAGCCCAAAAGATGGACGGATCCAGCCGCCACCCAGGCTCTGCCTCTGTGGGGCCGTGGGCAGGGACGCGCTGGCTCCCTGGGCTGTCCCGGGGGTGCTGGCTGCGGGGGGATGGGGCTGGGTGCTGGCAGAGTGGAGCCCCCGGTCCCCCTCAGCCCGGGCTGGGTGCGCCACGCTGCCGGCAAGAGGCCCAGGGCGTGAGTGTGGGCCAGCGGCAGCTGAACCGGGGTCCCGGGGGGGCCCAGCGAGCCCCGGGGCAGCAAAGCCAAGGCTGCAGCAGAGACCTGGGGTGCTTCTCCCACCCCCCTGCTGCTGGGCCTCTGGGACCAGCCAAGACCCCTTCTCCCAGCAGCACCCACCTCTGCCCTCCCTGGGGCCGGGTGCCTCCTGCCTGCCTTCTCCAACCCCAGCGTCTTCCCTTCGCCGCCAGCCCCTGAGGAGGTGACGCAGGGTGCTCCAGGCGCACCTCGAGCCAGGACGCAAACCCCAGCCTCATGGCACGGGAAGGCGAGACCCAGCTCGGCTTCATCACCGCCTTGGCTTCATCACCGCCTCGTCGTGGCGCCGCTGCAGGACTGGCCCGGCCGAGCCCAGGGGCACCCGCAGGGCCCCCCGGCGTGTGCTGCGGGTGCAGGTGCCCCCAGCACCGTGCAGGCCCTGGCTCGGCCCCCTTGGTCTCGGGCCCCTCGGAGTTGCCCAGCCCACGCCTGCAGCCCCTCGCTGTGGGACGGAGCCGCCCCGACAGCTCAAGGGCTCCCGGCTGAGCTGCGGCTGCCCAGATGTGGGGGCCATGGCCGTGGCGATGCGGGGGGCTCAGGGCTCAGCTGTCTGCCCTCCCGGCTGCGGGTGGTGTTTGCCCACTCGCCGTTACCTGCCTCAGGGCACCGTCACGGGCAGAGGTTGGCACAGCGATGGGCGCAGGGACTCCCGCCGCTCCAACAGCCCCCACAGGCTTCAGGCAGGAACCAAGAACTGCGAAAGCCTCTGCCCGCACCGCTGCCATGCCTGCACATCCCCGAGCAGCTGCGCTCCTGGACCAGGAACTGGCGATGCCGGGGGGCTCCGTGCCAGTGCTGGAAAGGCGGTGGTGTCTGTGTAGGGATGGAGCCCCTCCACCACGCCTGTGGTGCAGCGCAGGCACCTGCAGCGCCTCTCTGACAGGGACGATCCGGGGGAAAAACATCCCAGAGAGCAGCGAACGGCGGCTTCGGACGGGCCCAACTAAGGCGTGCGGCTTTTGAGAGGCAGCGCTGCAAAGAGCGGGAGCCTCGGGGGTGTCGGGGGGCTGAGCAGAGATGGGGCAGAAGCCAGCGCCTCGCTGTCGGCACTAACCAGCCCTTGTTCGTCGCATCGCCAGATCACTTGTGTCGTTTCGTTTTTCTCAGCGCGGGTCTGGCCCAGCTCTCCCACAAACGGCACCGGAGGAGCGGGGCAGGAGCAGCCAGGGGTTCGCCTGTCCTGAAGCAACACCCCGCTCCCTGCGGGCGCCCGTGGGAGACACTGCCGGGGCCCAGCCAAGCGCTCCCATCAGTGCACACACAACCAGCAGGGAGGAACTTAGTTATCCTTTTATTTATAAACAAATCAACGTAAAATAAGTGCAGAGGAAAGCACTGGCTGACCCCGCACGGGGACCTGTCTGCAGCGGGATCAGCGTCAGGTAAAAACGAGGGGCGTCCGGGGCCGATGCTGTGAGCGCCGGGGCTCCGCGAGTGGCCGGAGCCCCACCTCCCTCCGGCCACACCGGTGCAGCAGCAGCGACTGCAGCACAGACTTTGCTGTACAACAAAAAGCCTTTTTATTACTTTGGGGTTTGGGGTATTTTTTTTGTTTTTTAACTTTTCCCCTTAGGGGTAAACCTGGCCCAGTGCAAGGACTGGAGGGTTGTTCACCACGGGGGCCCTTCCTGCTGCTGGCCGGGGCCCTCGAGGTTGGCAGGGACGAGGGTGCGAGACGTTGCTCTGGATGCACAGAGGGTGAGCCGAAGAGAGGGGAAAGAAGTGCCTGCAGTGGAGATCCCCGTCCCAGCCCTTCGGTCGGTGCAGAACGGAAGCGTGCGCGGGAGCGCTGTGGGTGCATGCGTGGGCACACGCCTGGGCCAGCCCTCGCCCCCGCCGCGCTGCTCCCCGTCCGCCCGTCCCCGGCTCGGGGCAGGAGATGCTCCAGCCCCCGTCCCCACAGGCAGCCCCGAGCCTGGCAGCCCCTGCCCAGGGGCGGCGGCGGCAGCGCTGGGTGGCCTCCGCTCCGGTGCTCCTCTTGCAGCTGCAGTAACGTGTCTGGGACAGCAGGTTACCGCTCAAGTGCCATCAAAAATAAATACATTAGACTGTCTGAAACAAACAGGTGCTGCCAGGCAGGGCAAAGCCCTCGCAGGAAGAGCAACGCGAGGACAGGTCACCGCTCTGGGATCCTCGGACTTGCCAGACCCAACACCCTCTCGCACACGCTGAGCTGGGACGGACAGAAACACCAGAGGACCGGGCGGGCCCCTGGGAAGACGAACCTTTGCAGCTCTGGCTAAAAAGCTCCAAGAGTTGCAAGTTCAACAACAGGTAGAAAAATCATTTCATCATTTTAAACAGATAACTCCTTATTTAAAAAAAACAACTAAAAAAAAAAAAACTCAAAAAAAAAAAAAAGAGAGAAGGATCAGTTGAGTCCTGCAGCATCCAGCCAGCCTCCAACGCCGACCCAGGCCCGTCCTTGCCACGGGCACGCCAGACCCAGCCACGCTCCTCGGCTCTCCCGCAGCTCCATGCCCCTGGGCAGCACCGCGTGCCGCCGCACGGCCTCTCCAGTCAGAAATAAATACGAAGGCCTCCATCCCTGGACCGGCGTCCCCAGCTGGAGGAAGGCCGGGAGCTGAGGGGCAGGCAGAGCTCGGGAGGCGAGCGGCCCCCAGGCCGGGCGGCCGGGCTCCCCCCAGGCGTGGAAGACGGGGACAGGGGCAGTCACAGCTCTGAGCTCGCCGCGGTGCTGTGGGGGCCAAGCGGGAGCCGGGGACGCCGCCTGCCCGGCGAAGCGCAAAGCCTCCAGCCCCCCTGGCCCACCGCCCCTCGGAGGGGCTGGGGGCTGAGGGCCACCCCGAGCAGCGAGGCCGGGAGCGCACGAGCCGCAGTGCGAGGGCGAGGAGCCGGCATGAGCGCCCAGTCCCCACGGGCTCTGCCATCCCAGGGAAGCAGGACCGGGAGCCTGCAGAGAACCACTGGCTGGGCAGCAGGGAGAGACCCTCCGCTTCCAACAGGATGCCCACGACTCCAGTCCGGTGCGAAGCCCCGGGGCCAACTGGCGCAGGGGCGGGCGGGTGGCTGGACCCCTGCAGCGGGGCCGGGGTGTTGGCGAGGTGTCCGTCTGCGGCGTAAATGGGTGTGTGTGCATGCGTACCTGTCGGCAGGCGAGCGCGGGTATGGATGGCCAGGAGCGGAGCTTCCAGGATCCGTCCTGCCAAGCGTCCTCTCAGAACTTGCCTTGCTTTAGCTTGTCAA
Organism: Nipponia nippon; assembly: GCF_047370975.1. Lineage (NCBI taxonomy): Eukaryota > Metazoa > Chordata > Aves > Pelecaniformes > Threskiornithidae > Nipponia > Nipponia nippon. The sequence continues at coordinate 890,087 of NW_028262340.1, forward strand.
TGTGGTAAGTGAGCTTCAGGGCTGGCCCCAGCTTCAGCCCCATGTACTTCATCATCATGTCACTCCGCAGCAAGAGCAGGGCTTTCCCGTCGATCTCCTGCAAGGAGGGGAAACAACAGCGCTTGTGACTACACCTGCAAGCCCTAACCCTGCCCGCGGAGCCAGGCCGTGCCCAAAATGACGGCGGCTGAAGCAGCACGGCTGGGCGCGAGAGCAGCGCTCGGCAGCGGAGGTGGGTTGCACGTAACTGCAGCATCCCAGCGCAGGCATCCCGCCCCGCCTGCAGCACGGGGGCTCAGCCTCGGATCCCCGCCTGGCGGTGGGAAATCTGCTGGGTGATAAACGCCCAGGAGCCACGTCCAGCTGGTCAGCAAATCCTGAATGGAGGCGGGGAGGATGGAAAAGAGGGGGGTTTCCCTGACAGGGGAACGACCGAGGCAGCAGCAGTGCAGGGGAGCAGTCTCTCACTCAAGGGCATCGTCATCCCACTGCAGGGGAAACAGCCCGGGAGGGGATGCGCCGGCCCTGGCAGCAGTCCTACCACAACACACGCAGCCCTGAAGTCAAGGTTGAAGAAGGAGGCAAGGAACCACAGTCTGCCAGCCCAAAGAGACTGCCACTGTGAGCAAATTGCTGGGGTTGTAAGCGAAGTCCCAGCAGCTGGCAGAGCAACGGCGGAGCATCTCATCTCCAGCAGGGCTGATTCCAACACCACAGCTTTCAGAAGCATCCGATGCCCTACAGCTGAGCCAGATGTGTCCCTCACTGAGGCTCAGGAGGGGAGGGCCCATGAAGCTCGAAATAACCAGAGGAGAGCTTTGCACTTAGCATCTGCGAGTGGAAGTTTTCCAGTCCCTTGCAGCCCTCCTTTCCTTGACCTGGTCCAGGCTTGGCCCAGAGCTTTGCAGTGGGCAGGTTTCCATGAAGAAAATGTTAATGGACTTACAAGTGAAAAAGAAAAATCACAGCCTCTAGCAACAGAAAATCCTGTCCTACGTCGACGCTCAGTTAGGTCTCACACTTGGTAAGGTCTCCCGTAATCTCCAGGACCGTGTTTGTTGCGCTGTTCCCTTCTTCAGGTGAAAGCAAAGTTCTTCCTTCAGGACTGCCACTACGGGGGGCTTTCATCCCTTAGCAGAGGTGAGCACTCTCTTGCATAATTAAAACAAAACATTTTTCAATTACTGGCAGTCCTAAAATAGAACTAATTAAAAAAAAAAAAAAAAAAAAAAGAAAAGAGAGTGTTGTCGCAGCCCAGCACAGAGCAAGCAGCGTCCCATCCGCCTCTCCTCCCTGGGGAAGATGGGCGTTTTCTCCTACCGCTCTTCTGACTTCATGAGCACCGCCAGGTATAACATGGGCTGAATCAAAAGGCAGAGGGAAGACGAACTGTCTGGCAGGAATCAGGCCATGGAGCTGCCAAAATTTTTGTAGCTTTAATTGTAGGAACTCCATGCTGTGTGTCTGCAGCTATTTTACACTTAACGACATGCACAAGAACCAGCGCCTTAGGAGACCCGTTTTTATAGGAAACGGGGGAGTTTAGCAGCAACGCACTCAATGAATTCCACTTGGAACATGTTTCTTGCCAGGAGAAATTTGCTACGAGGTGAATATTAAGACTCCAGGACAAACAAGGTTTTGTGTTTTCAGCGCTAGGGTTCAAATCCAGCTAAGAGCTGAGCTCTCCGCACGCACAAAGGCAGTGGTGCTTGGAGCTTTAACGTCTGCGATGGCTTCCCCTCGACGACTTCTGAGAAAGAGGATCCCAAGCCTGAACACGATACGAGCAGGATTTATGAGGATGTTTTTCTTCACCCAAAACTCCAGCTGGTGCAAAGTGCTGCCGTTCTTCTGACTCCTAGATTTTCCCTGTGTGACGATCCGCCCCCTCCCATATATAATATGTACATACGCGTGCACACACATACACAACATATACAGACATGCTTACATGTTTTCGAAAGAGGTCAGCGTGGGGTCCCAGCTGTGGATCCGCTTCTCGTATGAACTGCATCACCTCCTCCACCGTCCAGGACGAGGGGTCGCGGCTGCTCAGCCGTGAGACGTCTCGAGAGCCGAGGTATCTCTCTGAACCTGGGGGGGAATTGCCAGAGAGCAGCCGTTACGCCGGGTATCCCCGCAGCATCGCTCCAGCAGTTATTCACCCTTATCTACCGTTCAGTCTCTTCTCTCAATGCCACGGCAGAGCCAATGTGAAGGGCACGTCCCAGCTGTGCCCCAGAGACTCCTGCGGCACAGGTCTAGCAGCGAAGCCTTACTCTCTCTCCTTAGGCCTTACTTTTCAGGGCAGCCTTCTGTGCCGAGCCCTGTTCCTCACTCTAACCCCCAATCTCCCCTTGCCCCCCTTCAGCTGAGCTTGGTCCCCCCATTCCCACTCTTCCTTGCCCATCTACTGACGGCTCCCACCTTTGCAGAAAACAATCCTCCATTCCCAATTCTCTCCCCACGCGCCGTTCCTCCCCTCGCTCCCCCGCTCCAAACACCGCCTTTAGCCAGTTTAACACAGCAAAGCTGCTTTATGTTTTCATCGGCTGCGTTTTCTGACAGACTGAGCCCACATGCGAAATCCTGTAGTCCTGAAGCACTGCCCGAGCTAACAAAGTCCCGCTCCCAACGTGCCGGCATCGGCACAGCCTGGTGTTCCAGCTCTCTGCCTGCTCACACAGAAGCGGGGGGAGGCAGACGGATCAAGGCATTTTTAGAGGCTTTTATTGATGCCGTGCAGCTACAATTACCATTTTTTTTGCCAACACCTGGATCTGACACGTGCCGATTCACTGCAATGAACAGCTCTGCTGCCTCTATTCCTCTGTACAGACAAGTGCCACTCGCGCATCCACCGTCCCCCGGCCACCCGCCCCCGCTCCCAGCCTCGCCGGGCAGCTCTCGACTCCCTGGCCGCTCCCGCTCCATCCTGACGGACTCAGACGCCCATTTATCGCTTTGACAGCCCCCTGCTCGTGCTCGCAAATTCCGCTCCTGCCTCCTCCTTCCCGTCCACTGACCTCCGGCTCCCACCTAGGCACCGCGCGAAGGAGCGACCCTGCCAGCGTCGCCTCGCCGCGTTTCCACCCGCCCATCTGCCACGTCTCTAGAGCTACCGTTCAACCTAACAGACTACCTGTTTAACAGTGCAGAAGCCAGTCTCTGGTACTTGCTGAAGTTAGAAAGGTGAAACTGGAGTTAGAAAAGCCCTTTATTGCCAAATTTACAATCGGAGGGCTGGCTTCTTAACTCTCTTACCCCCAGAGCTAAGCCTACGCAAGGCAGAGGTACTGCCCTGGGTGAGGCTAGAGGGTTGGTGCAGGTGCCTGTATCCTTGCAGGCGATAGTCTCTGGAGCTCCTGCTGTGGCTGGATGAATTGACAGAGTTCAAGGCAGAGTCCATGGGGTCCAGGCGAGGCTCCAAGGGCCCTGGGAGGCCATCTCCCAGAACAAAGGTTTCACCTGGAACGCACCAAGCTGCAGTCAGTGCACCCGAACGCCACGCAGCCCGAAGTTACCGCTCGGCAGCAGAAAGCAGAACCGCAGCAAAGGCAGCGCTCGCGCGCGGCTGCGGGGTCGAACCACCGTGTCGGTGGTCTCCTCGAAAGCACAGACATTAAAACAGGCACTGCTAAAGCACCGCAGCCCGGTGTTTGCCTGGCAAATGCCAGTCCAACCAGTTAGCCGTGGTAATGGTTGGTACCCAGACTGGAGCAACAGCTGCTCTGTTAATGCCACCACCAGCTCTGGCTTGCGGTCCCGTGTCCTTACTGCTTCCAGGGGCCCTTCTGTGGCAGTGGGCCACCGCGGCGGGGGGCTGCCCGTTCTGGATGCCAACGGACACAGGACAGACACACCAGCCCTGAGCGGGGAGAGGAGGCTCCCCGAGACTCGGGGTCAAGCGCTGCACATAACCAGCATTAGCGTGCAAGGTAACGGAGCCGGCGGTCGGGCCCGTGGGGGTATTTAGCAAGACACGCCGTAGCCCAGACAGCAGCGTGCGTGCAGAGCCGGAGGGAGCAGCAGGCTCCTCTGAGCAGCCCGGCTGCACTGTCACAGCCCGGCAACGCTCTCACCCCGTGCTGATGCTCCAGCCCCGAAAGCAAGGTGCCAGTGACCAGCTGCTCGCCCCTCCTCACCTCCTGCTGGGCCTTTTTTCACTGCCTAACCCAGTCGGTGGCCAGCACCCTTTGCTGGGAGACGCGCAGGAGGGACAGGGCAGAGGGCTCTCCCTGGGCAGGGGTTCCGCTGCGAGACTGGCTTCCTCACCTTCTCTTCCAAAAACACATTTAATTTGCAGCTGTCGGAGGCAGTATTAGGACGGAGGGGCTGAGGAAACTATCCAGGGCGAGATATGGTATTGGCTGAGCCAGCAAGATCTCCCTTTGCTGTTATACTGCGACAGCTTCATCCTAGAACCACGTGTTTGTAGATTTTACTACAGCACACACAACCTAGTCTCACACCAGGTGGACCTGATGCCTCACGAGTCATCCTCAAATACCTGCGGTCATTATTATGAAATACCTGGCGAGTTTGCACAGCCAAAGAGGAAAGCAGCTCCTACAACGAGGGGTATTGCCTGTGCACTCTAGGCTGGGCCACCGCATCTGGCTGGGAGCTGGAGCTCCTCTACCAGCGTCCGTAGAGCCCCTGAGACCAGCTCACAGCCCTGAGCTGCTGCCATTCAAGCACCACAGTAGGTGACAAGGATGAAGAAACCTGAGCATTTGCCCCAGCCAGGCCCTGGGCTTCTTCCCTGGGACTTCCCAGACAACAGGAGCAGCAGTGAGGCTGTGCTGAACTGGGATGGTGGTGAGGGCACAGAGTCGGTACCGCAGCCCGTGAGACCCAAAAGCTGTTGAGATCTTCCCAAACCTTCCTGCTAAGCTGATGCTGCCATGAAGATGGAGATGCAGCCTGCCAGAGCCTGAAGCAGCACCTGAGTGTTGCAGAGGTGAGGCCCCAACAATCTCTCTTGGAGGCATGTTGTTTTATCCGGTTTCTGTGAACTATAGGACTATTCTGTGAACTGGGATCCTCTGGTTTCAGTGCTTCTGCTGCCTGTGTCTGAGCAGAGATCTCAGAGGTGAGTTCAGCTGGAGGCAGCCAGCTCATGCCTCCCCTGGCTTCATCTCATAAGGCTACAGAACAGAAACATCCCTCCTGCCCAGCTGTTTGGCAATTCAGGGAGGCAGAAGTGAGGTTACCGCCTGCGTAACCGCAACCCTCCATCTCGTGGGCTTTGTTACTCTGCACGTGAGGCATTTCTGTCTGTCTTTGCTTTGAGGTCTCTGGGACGCTCTCAGAAACCAGCAGCGCATCCTTAAAATCTCACGTAGAAACAGCGCTGATGTGAAGACCGTGACTGCCCCAGCGCCCTGTGCTGGCCTCCATGTCACTAGCTTCGCACATGAGTAGATGTGTTTTCACCTGCTCTCTATGCATAAAAGGAGGTTTTGTGACTCATGGCTGTTCCTGAGTAACTTTGGACACCTCCTTCGCTCCCGCACCGCTTTCCCACCATCCCATTTCAGCACCAGACTGGATGCCAGCCCTGCACTGGGCTGGCTGCCCTGGCCCAGGGGTGGATGGAGATGCCCTGGCCTGGGCCCAGACAGACCTACACAGTGGATGTGACTTACACCAGTGGCACTTTATAGTAGCTTCTTCATAGCAACTGCCTTTGGTTTCCTCTCCAACAGGACAGTTTTGCTTAAAACCCAAGCCACTTCCCATTAAATACCTGCACAAAAGGGTGACATCTGACTCAGGGGTCAGCGGGCACAGCCCTCTGCACTGCTCCGGATGCTCTGCAACAGGACAGCGGCTGCAGGCATGGGAATGGGTCTGTGCTGCACATCTCCATCCTCCAAGGCAACCCAGCACCCTCTGTGAGGCGTCGCACAGCCTCAACTCGCCAGGAGGCCCTGGGCTGCTCGCCCCAGATGTGCTGGGTCAGGCAAACGTGTGTGCCTAACTGCTCGTGAAGACCCCAGAGCTCCCACAGAGGGGATTTGTGTCAGCAGAAGGAGTTTCTGGGCTCAGCTAGCGAAGACTACAGCTTGGGAGGCTGGGAGACCACGTGCACAGGTTCATGTCGGTGCAATGCTAAGAATCCAAAACTCACCCTTAGAAAATATTTAACTCAACAATTAACACACTGTCGTTACTCTGATGTAAGTGCACTGTGATGCATTCTTCAAATATGTGATCGTGTTCTCACACGTGCTTATGATCATACCTCCGAAGAGGATGAGGCCATGCAAGCAGGGAGCACTACTTTGCTTTGCTGAAGAGGTGGAACTGAAGCTGCACGTTCACCCTCAGATTACCCATCTCCGGACTGGTGAGTGCTTGGTCGTGCCGTAAATACCGCAGCAGAGCTGGAGGCTTCTTGGTAGGGTCAATGCAAGAGAGATTTAGGATTTTTGGAAAAATACAAACACACAGAGAACTGCTCAGATGAACGATACCTCCAGAAAGGGGAGAGGGAAACAAGGCAAGAGAGGAATGATTACTGTGAATCATCTGTAGCAGAAGACACCACGCTTCTGCAAGTGGCAGGACAAGACTGCATTCAGGCAAATACGCTATCCAGAATCCTTTCGCCCTCGATAACTAGCTTCGGAGTGAGGAAGAGGTGGTTAATTCTTAGGCAGATTTTCTTATACAAACTGCCAGTATTAAATAAAGGCTTACATTTGCAGCATTGTAGGAAAATTAGTGGTGGCGAGGCAGGGAGCAGATAATTAAAGTTTAATTAAACAAATAGTGCTATAGATTCAAGAGTGTCGTTTTGCTGCTAAAACATGGAGTTTGGCCACAAGCATAAATCTGATTTGCACAACTACTAAACACCCACTGTTTCCAACGAGTGATAGTCTTTGAAAAGCAGGTCCCCACTGTGCTGGAACTGCAGCTTTTTAGCAAAAAGCTACATAAATGCCACTGGATGCAAAAGGAAAAACAATGTAAAGACGTGAGATCCCCTCCTCATCTTTCTGACTTCTTGCCAAAGGCACGATGAATGAAGACTTCCCACTGCTGCTCACTGCTTTCAATTTGGCAAACTGGGAACCGCTCAGGTACTGCTGTCTGTCATGCTGCTGAAGCCAGAACACGCTCTGCTGGGGGAGTTCATCACCATGAGAAGATGTACCTCTTTGCTCGAGAAATATTCAATACCTGAGTATTTCAGGCTCATATTCTTAAAATATACCCTCCGAAATGCAAATATTCCTGCTTGTACTTAAATTTCATGGTGGAGGAGGATGAATAGGCTTTTAGCTGTGGGATAAAAATGAATTTCTAGATGGAATTTGGAACTGCACCTCATTTCTGCCTGCCCTGTACACCCTGTGTCCTGGTTTCAGCTGGGACAGAGTTAATTTTCTTCTTAGTAGCTGGTAGAGTGCTGTGTTTTGGATTTAGGATGAGAATAATGGTGATAACACACTGATGTTTTGGTTGTTGCGGAGTACTGTTCACACTGGTCAAGGACTTTTCAGCTTCTCGTGCTCTGTCGGGTGCACACGGAGCTGGGAGGGGGCACAGCCAGGGGGGCTGACCCAGGCTGGCCCAAGGGCTATTCCATACCCTATGGCGTCATGGCCACTATAGAAACTGGGGGAAGAAGAAGGAAGGGGGGGACGTTCGGAGTGATGGCGTTTGCCTTCCCAAGTCACCGTTACGCGTGATGGAGCCCTGCTTTCCTGGGGATGGCTGAGCACCTGCCTGCCCGTGGGAAGCAGGGAATGAATTCCTTGCTTTGCTTTGCTTGCGTGCGCGTGGCTTTTGCTTTACCTCTTAAACTGTCTTTATCTCAGCCCATGAGTTTTCATACTTTTACTCTTCCGATTCTCTCCCCCATCCCACCTGGGGGGAGTGAGCGAGCGGCTGCGTGGGGCTCAGCTGCCGGCTGGGGTTAAACCACGACACCCTGCTTGGACCAAGAACAGCCCAAGACCAAGTTGCTGCAGAAGTGCACACACCAACAGGATCATCACTCTCACGCGAAGGCACGCTTTCTGCCCACTTGTCTTTACTTCTACAGAAGACCCTGGCGTACTCTGGGCATCCAGATGGCACGTTCCATTCAAAGCTCAAGAGATAACTAGTAGACTAAGACTTAGTAAACTAAGACTTCGAAGTAGACTAAGAATCAGTCTTGTAGATGACCTAACATAGGTTCCTCCTTGGAATTTCCCATTATGGAAGCCTTCTGTCTTCACGGACAATATAGAGAGCGTACGATACTCACCACCTAACCAAGGCACCTTAATCTTTAGAGCCCACCACCGTGCTTCAAGAACAGGTGAAAAACTGCACGTTCCACCTGCGGGCAGAGGAGGAGCTGACAGGCTTTGCTAATGGTTACCTAAGTGCAGTGGTTGATGCATTAGAGGAGAATGTCAAGGAGAGCAGCAAGGACGTGTACCTAGAGGTGAGAATCAGACTGGGTCTCAGGGAACAATTTTTGACTTGTCAATATGCTGGAATAGATGAGACAGTCCCACACGTCACCCTACTCTTCGCTTCAGCTATATGACAAACCTACAGTTTTAATCAATGTAGATGCTAAGGCCACTAGAAACTGCCCACCAAGGGTGCAAGTTCAGATCAGCTGTGCTTAGATACGTGGTCAGTAATCCTGAAGAGCACAAGGCACAGCGATGGATGGAGACTAAAATCACACCACAGCGCACAGAATTACAGAATCATAGGATGTCCTGAGTTGGAAGGGACCCACAAGGATCATCGAGTCCAACTCCCGTCCCTGCATAGGACAACCCCAAAAATCACGCCATGTGTCTGAGGGCGTTGTCCAAATGCTTCTTGAGTATTGTCGGGCTTGGTGCCGTGACTGCCTCCCAGGGGAGCCTGTTCCAGTGCTCCACCACCCTCTGGGTGAAGAACCTTTTCCTAATGCCCAACCTAACCCTCCCCGGCAGATCTTCCTGCATGGGAGGCTGTGCACCCTCAAATCAGGATCAACCCGGGAAACTCCACAAGAACCAGGGAAATGGTGATTCTAAAGGGACAGCAACAGAGCACAAAGCCACTGAACTATGAGCCCAGTCAAGAGTCTCTAGCACTTTTTCAGGGACGTATTAGAAAGAATTGAGACTAAGACCTTGGCAGATTTCACCATCAGTTAATTAAAAGGCTTCAGTAAGGTTGAATCTCCAGTCTGCATTATGGAGTGTTTGCAGTTCAAAACAAAAGGGAAGGTGGAAGCGTATTTTTTGAAGAGTCCTGCTCAGGCTCGGGCAGTCCTCCAGCTACCTGGACCCCCTGGACATCTCCCACCGGCACATGCAAGGGACACCTATGGACCACATACCAAAGAGGACATTTCTGCAATTGCTTTTGAGAACATGGCACAGCACGTCTGCACCAGCGTTAGCCGACGGAGGCTGCGGGAAGCAGCAGTGCTGCGGGATGTGATTTGATCCGGTTTAGCTGGTGGAGCACATGCTAGTCAGACCCTCCCTGCTGTTTAGGGAGGACTGTGAGGAACAAGATGGGATCCTGGGAAAGGGCAGCAGGTTCCTGGCCGTACAGCTGCACATCAGCATCTGTACAATACACTGCAGTAAACCATCATGGAAAAATTTGGGGGAAGATTGACTGAAGCAACTGGGCAGTTTTATGACAGTTAATACCACGCATAGCAATGGAAGCTAAAATACGGGTAATTAAATCCCAGATTATAGGGTATTAGATGATGACTATCAGGGTTAGAAGGAATTCTCCCTGCGTTCCACACGCCTTACACAACTGCTTGGGGAACCTGCCTTGGCACAGAGCGGTTTCTTCACTTCTCTCTGACACGCCAAGCACCGACCCATGCCAGAGACAAAGCAAAGCAGGCTTCCTAAACCCACGGCCCGATTTGGCACGGCAAATCTAATCCTGCTGTATCCGTTACAAGTTGCTATAAACAGCCAGCTTTGGGAAGAGACGCTGTGCTCACCTTCCAAAGGGTGACGGTCATTCTTTGGTAACTTGGGGGAGAGAGGAGCACTGTATGGAGGGGAATCTTGGGAATATCGCTTTGTACCCCGGCCTGGTCCCTGCAGAGTGCCGTCTAACGAACTGCTTCTGTCTAGGAAAAGAGAACAAGCCCTATTTAGGAGTGGAGACATTCTGGGAAATTCAGTCTTGCCAGCGTCACCTGAGACTCACATGCATCGCCAGCCTGGTAACAGCCTGTTAAAATGGCAATCCAGCACATCTGTCAGTGCTTAACATTTTATATTTTGCTTTGCAAGTTTTATCAGAGAAAAAGGGTGGCGAGAAACCTAACGAAGAATCTTAGCCACGTTTTGCCGTATTTCACCCCAAATATCACGTCTGATTGACTAAATTCCATTTCTCCTTGTTCTACCCCTAGGCTCATCCGGCACGATTCCTGCTCCTCCCCACTCTTCACTTTTCAGACGCACGTAACCCTTGGACGATTAGCAAACAACCCTCGGATGATTTGCAAACACTCTGTGCCATACACAGTGCTTGATTAAATCGTACTCAAATTTTCAATCTTTCCCCAAATGGATCCCTCAAGCGCCCCAGCTGTCGCTGCTGCTCTTCTCCAAATGCTTCCCAACGATGGGGTTCTCCAAATTGTACACGGCAGATGAGACATCAGGCTGGGCTGCGAGACGGCTCTTTGCAGACAGCTAAAGGCTGCACACAAAGTGTCAGTGGGTGGATGAACACAGAGAATGGAAGCGCTAACACGGACAGGAACAGCAGCCAGGCAGGCGACACAGTGGGTGCAGGCCATGCCCCATCTGGATGGGGCATGGTCAACTGAGAAGCAATGAAGAGGTCACCCACCAGCCGCCGCTTGCCCATGCGGGCCGCCAGCGCTCCTGGCTGGCCCCTTCCAGCTGCCCTGCGCACGGGCGACGTGTGAGCCTGCAGCGTTCGAGGCGTGCGGGGAGAGAGGGGTGAAATGCGTGCAGACAACGCTGGGAGCTGGACAACAGCAGGGAGCAGCCCCAACTGCTGGTGCAGGGCAGGAACGGGTGCTGGAGGGGTGACAGAAATACGGCGGGGAACGACTGGGACCGGACACCAAGGGAGATGCATCACGCCAAACAAAGAAATGAAGGTGCAGATGGGTGGGAAGCATCAGACGGTCACGATTTGGTTGACTAAAGAGACATACAAAGGTAGAGAAAAGTATCTGTTCTATCAAAATCCTTTGGGGAAACAAAAGATACGCTGCTTATACTGAGGCCCTGGGACTCCATACAAGTATGATCAAAAATCACTATAACATTATTAGAAAGGCAAATACTGTCCTCAGGACAAGTCCCTGTAAGAAACGTTCGTTGCCCAGACAAAGATGGGAAACAAATGCTCTTAGTAACTTCTCTGGATATCTCTAACTGTAAAACTGCATGACCTTCTTCACCAAACAGTCACAGAACCACAAGAAAAGGTGATGCTTTTTAAAGGTTTTATCAGGTTTTGGTTTGGGTTATTTTTTCATTGGTTGATTTTAAAAGTAATGCAAACACAGAAAGTCAGGCTGTAGAAGATAACCCAGGGAATCAGAACTTAGGTCAGTGTAAATTAATGGAAGGCTGAACCAAAAGTAGGTCTGTCGTTAGGGTCTCCGATTTTAAAGGACAAATTTTCAGAAAATAAAGAAATGGAGTAATACATAGAGCTGCCCTCAGCAGTCACGCTGCAGATCATCAGGAAAAAAAGAAAATGCCTTCAGTTCAAAAGATGCCATAAGCATCGTGAATGAGTATCATCAG